>NC_080055.1:18570762-18633262 GCF_026212465.1 Amaranthus tricolor
TTAAGTCGAGTATAGAAACTTGCCAGGAATTATACAAGTATAGAAATCTATGCATTGCAATAAGTAATATGCATAAATAAGTGCATCACAATAAATAATATGCAATGTATCTTATGTAGTATAAGGGATTCATTTTTATGTTAGATTTATATATACTAAAATTCTGGTCCTTCTGCTTGCATACCAGGGCGTAATTTACTAACGCTTCTGCTTGAGCGTTAGGGGCGTGAAATTCAATTATTTATTAAATGAATGCAACACATATGATCTTTGTTTGATATATGTAAGGGCCTGTTAGGGTGAGGTAAACCAGAACCCCTAACTTAGTGGGGAGTCGTCACTCCTCCAGTACAATGTTGCTCGAGCCACAGATTAGGTTAAATAACCTTACTGTGTTCGCCGTATTTTTTACGTGCCGGAAAACACGTCCCACGTTTTTTTACATGCCGGAAGCATGGTTCGACATTTCCTTACTATCAAGCCTTTTTATTATCATGTTACTGTTTTCAGATAAATGCAACATTACAATATCACATAACATACTTTTTCAATACTTAACATATCTCAAAATTAAATGAACAAACTTAATGATATATAATACGTTATATAACCATACTATTACATACATATACTAATCAATCAAACTATGACTTGGTTATATAAACACTCATTCAAACACAATTAAACATACTCATATAATCATATTTTATGAATTTAAGTAAACACTCCTAACTTAATTAAGGCTTAACTGTACTAATCATGACCTTAACAAAGTTATTTACATGTTTGGTTTGTTTTATAGATTTTCATTTAGACCTTTATCCACTTATGGACCTATAACGCAAGTGCTACTAAACATTTTAATGAAATTTTAGTTTGAGGTTGTTAAGGACTTCTATACGGTCATAACGACCGGATATTTGTTAAATTCCAATTTCGGACAAAGAAGTTATGCTTAAAATACGAACTGACACAAGAACAGAGAATTTGACTGACACAGGAGTCGCGACCCGCGAGATAACTCTCGACTCGCGAATCTTCTTCCATTTTACCCAATTCAATCGAAAGTTTTATCCAATTCAAGATATGACCATTTAAATAAATTATCCTACTTATAACAATATAATATATGCTAAAATATAATTAATTTGGATTAATACATAACAATGCTCATACTCAATTTCCAACAATACTAAAGAACACAACACAACTCCAAACGTGATTGTACTTTCAACAAACACCTTATGTGCATTCTCACTTTGAATCATGAATCACTCAAATTTCACAATTTGATCAACACAAAACTAAATCTAAATTCAACAAAGAATACAACAATCCCAATCATAATTCAAACTTAGACATACATTTAAACTCAATCAAATACTTGATATCAAATAGTTTTGTTTGAATAATCTTTAATCAAACATTGTAATCAAAACATTATGATATAATGTGATCAAAGCTCCCATTTGGACATTCAATCAAGTTACACCACACCTTTTAAATACTTTAAAGAGAATCTTTGGTTAGAGTTCTACCTTAAATAACAACTTCAAGAAAAGCTTTGAGAAGAAAACCACAGCAAGTATGTACTTGAAAATGATCATGGATTACTTCCTCTTCAATTTGGTTTACTCTCGACCCAAACATACTCAAACCTCCACTTTAATCCATCCGGTAAACCCAATAAAAAGCTTAGATGAGCCCGAAAACCAGATTAGAAGACTACCCAATTAATTTCCATATCTCTTGATCCTAAATTAGAAATCCCGTAATGGTTTTAGGACACCTCTTACTAAAACAGGCATAACTCACTCATACGAAAACCAAAAAACACGATTTAAGTGGCTACGCGACCGTGACTCGGAGCTCTTTCGTATGCAATGCAGATACTAGAACCTAAAAACAAACATAACTGCTCCGAAAAATTGCATAACAGTAAGGTCAATTTATGTTCTGAAATTTCAGAACACATTATCCAATTAAGACCCAATTATCAATTGATTTCCAATCCACTTGAATAAACATAAATACCCAATTGCACATATAAAAGATTCAAAAACCTAGAGTAATTGAAGAAAAAAAAATCCAATTAAACCCATAAATCAACTTATGAAAACCAATTAAAATTGAAGAACACCAACTTCCCTAATCTTATTTAGGGGATTTTAAATATGATGGAGAGGGATAATTTTTATTTTGTAACTTAATGTTTGTAGGATTTGTTAATCAATATCAAAATATCAATTTGTATTGATGATAAAAGAAGAGATTGAAAATGAAAGATGACTACCTTAATCTTATTTGTTGAGAGCTAAGATGGAAAAAATAAGAGCAAAGAAAAGATGGAAAGCAAAGAGTTTATGTTTGGAAATATAAAGGATCAGATTCTGAATGTTTGTAGATTACTTAACAAAGTTTAGAGAGCCAAATCTATTTCACTTAAACACTGAGGTGTCCACTAAACAAACAAAGAAGATCTATTGTCATCAAACGTATTACACAATTTTTGTTTTCATCTATTTTCACTTTTTGTCTTAGTTTACGAAATACGGCTAAATAAATATTGTAACTAAAATAAAATAGTTTCAAAATTTTACTTTATTTAAATGTCAATTTAAATAAAATAAAGAAAATTTTTAAATACGAGTTAAAATAAATATTAAGACAAATTATTATCTCTAAAATAATATTTCACGGATTAACTTAACTCGAATCTCAATTTAACTTGATTAGTACTATAATTAAATTGTACTAAAATAATGGCTATTTCATTCTCCCCAACTTAAAATAATTTCATCCCCGAAATTACAATACACATCATAAATAACATCAGACGCTCCCCTACTTAATTTATACTATAATTAAGATATATTAAAATAATGATTGTTACAATTCAAATTAAACTTTTTTAATTATTTCATATAAAATTATATTATAGGTTTTATACGACACTTCAAAGGAAACACGCCCTTTGAGAGATCGCGAAATGCGCGAATTGAAAGACAAGATTACCGCATATCTTGATAATTTTTGTTCTTGGTAATTAATGTAATTAGTTTAGATTTAGGACTTTTGTATACACACATACACACACATATATACATATATATATATATATATATATATATATATATATATATATATATATATATACATATATATATATATATATATATATATATATATATATATATATAAACATATATATATATATATATATATATATATATATATATATATATATATATATATATATATATATATATACATATATATATATGTATACATATATATATATATGTATACATATATATATATGTATACATATATATATATATATATATATATATATATATATATATATATATATATATATATATATATATATATATATATATATATATATATATATTTCGATTAAACTTTAAAAACGTCATTTAAATAGGATATATTGGGGGTGCGTGTGCGTAGCATGCGCCCCATCAAATAATAATCTAAAAATGCTCAATTCTGACCTTCAAGTAATGAAATATAAATGATCAGTTATAATTTTTATAAACATTACTTTTTGCTTTTAAACATAATAATTATGACCTTAAATTTTATTCAATTTAGTGCTCATATATTATAAAAAAAAATTGAAATTGGGTTGCTCTCATAATAAGGTAGTGTCGCAATGCTCCATGGAAAGAGTTATTTATGTTTGCCTAATATATATATATATATATATATATATATATATATATATATATATATATATATATATATATATATATATTGTATATATATATATATATATATATATATATATATATATATATATATATATAATATATATATATATATATATATATATATATATATACATATATATATATATATATATATACATATATATATATATATATATATATATATATATATATATATATATATAATACATATATATATATATATATATATATATATATATATATATATATATATATATATATATATATATATATATATATATATATATATATATATATATACATATATATATATATATATATATATATATATATATATATATATATATATATATATATATATATATATATATATATATATATATATATATATATATATATATATATATATATATACATATATATATATATATATACATATATATATATATATACATATATATATATATATATATATATATATATATATATATATATATATATATATATATATATATATATATATATATATATATATATATATATATATATATATATATATATATATATATATATATATAACCCTAATTAACCCATCGAAATTTACCATATTTAACCCTATTTAACGTTTATATAATATATATAGTATTCAAATTATTCACATTTAAATATACAACTACATACATACGTAAAATATTCGCATTGAATCTAAACTAAAACTCCTAATTGATTAAAATTATTGACATTCAAATATTCATGTACATACATAAGTAAATTATTCACCTTCAAATATTCAAGTACATACCTTGATAATTAGATATGATAATTTTTTTCTACAATTGGATTATGTAACCTACAATGAAAAATAAAATCAAAATTAGTATTAAAAAAAAACTAAATCCATAAAACACAATGAATTAAACCTAAACTTGAAGAACTTAAATAAAGATTAAAAAATTTATACCTTGAAGAAGAAGAAGACGTAACCCTAATTTCGTGGGTTTCGTGGATTTTTGAAGGAAAAGCAACAATGGTGGGTTGATATGTAATAGATTAAAACAAGGAAAATCAACAATACGTTGAAATTTCGTGGGTCTTTGAAGATGAAGAAGGCAAAGCAATAATGGTGGGTTTTTGAAGGAAACGAAGAACAGTAATATGCAAGAAGCAACAATGCTGGCGTGATTTTTAAGATGAAAGATGAATCTTACGTGGGTTTTGAAGAACACAGTAGTATGCAAGTTTAGGAAGAAGAACAATACAGTATTATGCAAGAAGTGTAAAAAATTTCGAGGGTTTGCATCCTTTAATGAAGGCGGGATTTTGAAAGAAAAAAAAAACAAGACATATGTTGCGGTTTAACATGGAACCACAGCCTTTAATTACTTACCAAGGACTATATGCTGCGGGTAGGGTAAAACCGCAGCCTTTAATTGGGTATTTGTTGCGGTTCATTGAAAATCGCAGCCTTTAATGTTATTTTTTTTCCTCGTTTTTTTATCCTATTTTATGCTGCTTCTTAAAAAAACCGCAGAATATGTGGCGCAACAGATAATTTTTTTGTAGTTGGTAGTTGGTAGTTGGTCGGAAATCATGAGTAGTTTATGGAAGGTGCGTAGTCAATATTTGTCCATATTTTTGTAGTGGTATTCATAAATAAAAAAATTCCAACATCATTTAAGCATCAACACAATTAGAAACTCATATTTATAAGTTATAACATAAATAAGAGTACATGATACATAAACCATGCACACTTAACAAACCCATAATTGATATACATGCATTAACTTAGCTTTGTATGTGATTGTCACATCCCACACGAAAACTTAACACAAATTACATGTATATCATTATTTATTCTTTAGCTCCAAGCACACATAAAACATAGCAACGATATATGAATCGTATCAATAGGCTGATTATCTTAGGCGCACGAGCCAGGAGCGTAACATAATAAAGAAGGAAGACAAACACCAGAGCAACAATCATGTGTTGCACATGGATAACACGTACTCCCTTTTGAACTGCATTTTAGGCTGTTTTCTTTGGCTCTCACCACTTGTTCGATACCCATTGGCATCGCCATTATCTTTCTTATCATGTCTCTTTCTGCTATCCAGTTTGTTGTCTCTATGTCTTGCATACTACCTATTATTGGATCTACAATTATTTTGAAATATATGTTAGAATAAACAAAAAAATTAGTTATTAACTTTTAAGAAAATTCTACATAATAGCAACGAACTTTGTCAAAACGCTGATACTAGCCTTTCTTTTTATTTTTCATACGGTAACAAAACGGATTATTGTGTTTATAAAAATTTGCAACAAAACAGTTTTAAAGTTAAGGCGGTTTAATGTTGAGATGTGCCCCATCTATGAGTTAAATATTGCACAATTTATTAGTACGAATTTTAGAATATAGAATTTGTTTTTTCCAAGATAATAATATTGGTAATTGATATTTTTTAGAGTATACAACATATTATGGAGCCTCAACTATTAGTTCTAGTTTTTATTTTAGTTGAGTTGGTTTTTTGATATGGTATCAGAAGCCAACGTGACAAAAGGTCACGTGTTCGAATTTGAACCACCCTTCAAATTCAATTGAAATATTTCGCGCCACGCATGAGAAGAGCATGTATGTTGCATCCACATTTCTAGCCCAAAGGGCTCTCGTGTGAGAGGGCTTGTTAGAGTTCATAATATATCCTAGCGCTTCAACTATTAGTTTATCAAATATATTAGGAATAATTGCCTAGAGTAATCCAACCTTTTTATGATTTTCATACAATAATCCCACCCATTGATTAACCATAAATAATTCTAACTTTGGATGGTATTTTCTTAGAGTAAATCCAGTAATTGGATGACTTTGTTATAGCAAAGTCTTTTTGAAAAAGAAAAAGATAAATTGAAAAAAATGTTCAAAAATGATTTAAAAAATTCTGATTTTTTTAATTTTTCAGAATTTTTATGTAAATTTTTAAAATTTTTTTCTAAATTTACATTAATTTTCAATTTATTTTTTTTTTCTGAATTACCTACTATAGCACATCTGAACAGAAGAAATAATAATAATAATAATAATAATAATAATAATAATAATGATAATAATAATAATAATAATAATAATAATAATAATAATAATAATAATAATAATAATAATAATAATACCTGCCCCAATAAGCAAGATTAAAGCACACATGATTAAGGTGAAGTTCTTCATGAAAACCTTAGAAATTAAGCTTGTTTTGAAATTTTAATTTTGTTAAGTATTACTTAATTTATTGCTTATGAGTTATGATACACTGATCGATCAATATGGTGGTTATTTATACACTTCAATTAAGCATAAAACTATTTTGCTTATAGCAACGCAATACCTAATCTGCAATAATTGCCTATTCCTTGATTTATTTTAAGCAATAAAATAATAATACCCCTCTATGTATCATTAGTTCATTCCCTAGCTATTCGTAAATTAATAGGAGTAAATAATAAAATAATTATTTGCTAGTAAATTTTTATTGCTTGCATTAGGTTATTCAAAACCGGATACCGGATTGATAAGATCAAGATCAATCAAATAGTGAATATTGAAAATCATGATCTGTTTTCGATGCAGATAAACCGGATATCTGTAGTTGGTATTCCGATTTACCACAAATCGGATATCAAATATGTAATTTTAATTTTTATGGATTTTTTAAGCAATATTAATTACCATATTCTAATGTCATGTACGTTTAAATATTTTAAGCTTTCATTAGTCTGATATTCCTATAATGAAAATTATTTTTATGGTTTGAAAAACATATTATTTTGGTAATATGTTGGATGCTCAATAGTCTGAATTAAATAACTATAAGCGTGAGTTTTTGCTCTTTGGAGTTTTTTTATTTTAAATCTATATAAAAAACAAAAACAAAAACAAGCTATTTGATTTCATAAAAACTAACTTTGAATTCGAATTCAATTTCCAATTTATGAATCAGATATTTGATTCGAATTATTCAATTTAATTTAATTTTTTAATTATTTTATTTTAATTTATTTAAAAATTTTATTCATTAATTTAATTTAATTTATTATATTTTATTTTAAAATTAGTTTTCATTTATTTTTTATTATCAAAAATTCCCAACAATAATACAACTTGTTGCTTATTTCCCTACAATAATGACAACTTTTGATTTACCATGAATAATACCAACTTAGGGGGTGTTTTCCTAAAATATCCCTAACATGTTAAATCAACTATAGGAGATTATATGACAAAAAAACTTGATAAATTAGTTAATAAACTAAAGTTGGTATCATTCTAGGAAAAACCCCCTAAGTTGGTGTTAACCATGATTAATCAAGAATTTGTATTATTGTAAGGAAATTAAACAAAGATAATATTATTTGTGGAAATTTCTTTTTTTTTTTTATTATGATATTTTAAATGAGTGTTTTTTAATTCGGATTTATTTTTTGATTAGCCTAATAAAACTTTTAATTTATTGTTAGTGCCAATAAAGTTATTCAAAAAAAGACCTTGCTATTAACTATGCTGGGCACCTCGTTTAAATATCCCATAGAATTGATTGATTACTCATATCTTGATTTTTTAAACACACAAATCAAAAAGATATATAACTATAGATTTGCCCTGATATAATTTACATGCGTCACGATAGCCTTATTAGGTGTCTAGTTTGGAAACTCGGTCGACATGAGTACACATACATTAAATTTTCCAACACGCGCACTGAGAAGATATTTAACGTTATTTACATTGTGACTTGAAAGTATTTTGAAAAACGAATGTCGTAATTATCCTTATGCTGCGCCTATTTAAAATTTTAGTCGAAATGTATATTCATACGTTGATTTTCCAGACACGTAAATCGAGAAGATATTTAGCATTGTTTTTACAGGCATTTGTCAAACAATGCAAAGATATAACAATGCAAAGATATAACAAATTAAGTTACCACAGCTCAATGATTGGAGTAATACATTTGTAACCTAAGCTTAAGAAATCAAATATCTTAATGTAAACAATTATTTTTTTAATAAACTAATAAATTTATATCATAATGTCATTAATTTTTGCCTTTCAAAATTTTACATTCATCCTTTTTAGTGTGTGTATTTATGATTTTGCTATCATAATTATAGAGTCAAAAATACTTGATTTTTTCAAAGGGATAATTATAGAGATATTTCAACTCCATTTGTTGAATATAATATTCATTATAATTCAAGTCTATTTTAGTCTAAATGATTTTCAAAATTTTCATAATTTGACTAGTTTTTATATAGTTATAATTTGCTAGTATTTAATTTAACTAATGAATTACTATAATGTCATTATATATTACTTTTTATCTTTCATAATTTTATATTCATCCTTTTTTAGTGTGTGTTTTTATATTTTTATTATCTTAATTGTAATAGTATTTTTTTAGAGACTTACTAGGCGAATAATAGAGTCAGAAACGATTTTAAATAATAATTAAATATCCAATACACTAATTAAATAATAATCATTTAATAAATAAAATTGATAAGATTTTATAAATAATTGAAAAAAAATGTATGATTTTCTAATACATTAAATGATGTGGAAAAAAAAGTATAAAATCGATCGATATGGATAATATTATGGTCATAGTTAGAAAGTAATAAAGTCAAATACATAAATATTAGTCATAATAACAATGACATCATCATTGAATATTGAAAAAAATTTTTGTTAGGGTTGTTACTAGAGCTGTTCAAAACAAACCCGACCCGAAAATTCGACCCGGAATCGAAAATTATCCGACCCGAAAAAATGTTAATTTTTTAGGTTTACCGAACCGGAATTATCCGAACCGATACTGCACTCGAACCGTTTGATAACCGAAAATGGCAAAATCGAACTCGAACTGCAACCGAATTTTATAACCGACATATAAACGTTAACCGATGTTACCCGAACTGAACAGTGATCGACCCGAGTCAAATGCGACCCGAATTATGCACGTAACCGAATGCAACCTGACTAAAACCGATTAAGATCGAACTGTTTTTAACCCGAACTGATACAAACCCGAATCGATTATTAATCGAACTGTTTTTAACCCGAATTGATACCAACCCGAACCGATTGTTAATCGAACTGTTATAAATCCGAATCAATTTTTCACCTAATTTCAGCAAATTAGGTCCAATTTCAGTTTTCTAATTATGATTTTTTGAATATTTGAAAACTAATTTCTAATATTGATAGATTGTAAACAAGATTATATATAAATAAAAAAGATTCCCCATGGTATTGAAATCAATTATAAACCAATAAGATTTCACCAATTCTTCAAGCTTTAAGCCCCAAAAATTTACATTCATCACTTATACATTCACCAAATTTAAATATACAAATATTAAGTTTTTAACCCTAAAAATTTACATCCATCACTTATACATCCACCACATTAACATATACAAATATCAAGTTTTTTACCCCAAAAATTTACATCCATCACTTATACATCCACCTAATGTAAATATACAAATATCAAGTTTTTAACCCCAAAAATTAACATTCAATCAGCAACTATATATAGTTATATATCCACCATAAAAGTATCATCCATCAAATGTACGTGAGTATGTCCACCATTAAATACTTTCTCCAAAACAAAACATAAAAGTCGACAACGAGCACCAAAATCTCTCACGTACTACTGCTTTGCTTGTGGTACCATATTTCATTCTTGAACAAAAACAAACAAAAAAAGTATTAAAATAAAGTAATTCATTCTTATAAGAAAGATACAAAAAAGAAACGCCTAAAATTTTGCTACCAGAATATGTATCACATGTCGGGTGAGATCATTGTAATGCCTCTCAAGGTCAACAAACGCTGTATGTTCAGCAAGCTACCAACATGAATCATAGCTAAGGAAACATTTCTAATTGCCTAATATCAAGTAAACAAGGCCATTAGAAAGTTGCCTATAAGACTAAGACTCATGGATAACATTCACCCAACCCAACGACTATCAAGTTTCCATGTGACTTATAAGGTTAAATTACTTGTGTCCAGATTTCGTGTTTTAATTTGAGCCACAATATTTCAACCAAGCTATAATAATATGGAAAATGTAAGTTCATGTACATGGAAGAAGCTTGCAACGTTATTCATAACTAGCAACACAAATTTCAACTTGTCTTACAATCTACTAATAAGATCGTCTTATAATCTACTACAGTTTGATGAAGTCTTATATAGGTGGTACTTCCAGTGATCTAAATAACTACCAGTGATCTAAAAACATGTAAAAACAGGGATTAAAAACTACCATGATCACATTAACCAACAATTATGGAAGAAATACCAAAAAAGCAATTATGGCAGAAATATTTGAAACTTGATGAAAATTGTTTGAATACAAAATTTAAGAAATTAAATAAGGGAAAAACCCAATTAAATTCTACAATTTGATTGAATTTTAGGAAGAAGTTGAGAGAAATAACATCAAGAACAACAAATTTATGAAATTATAATTACCCAAAAGAATTCTTTTTAGAAGAAAGAACAAAATGTGTACTGAATGGAAAACATGTATGTTATAGAAAAAAACAGAGATAATCTGTAAAAGGGGGAGTGAAGAAGAAGCAGAGAGACACTTGTAGAAACAAACAAATATGAAGAAAAACTACTTTTGTTTCAGCTCGAGAATGACCATTCATTATCATTATAATGTACCCTATATTCCGATCATAAAAGTTATGATTAGGGTCAGAAGATGGTTGAATGACGACAAACTACACTATTATCAATGTTGAAGCACTGAAAATCTCGACTCGAGAATGACCGATAAATTAAAACAAATTATGTAATTTATGCAATTTTGTTATTGAAAGAAGAATCAGAATCTAGAAAAATAATTTATGCAATTTACTAAAAACTAACCCCAATGAATATAACTTTCAAAGACAACAGCATCAGCCCTTACCTTCCTTCACCAAATTTAATCAAGTTCAACTCTTCTTCAATTACACGATGGAGAAAATAAAAGGAAGAACACAAGTTCAATACAGAAGAGATTGCATACAGAAGAGAATTGCATACAGAAAGTAAATCTTCATAAATACAGACTTTAATTACACGATGGGGCTCCTTCCAAAGCAGATAAGGTTGCATACAGAAGAGAATTGAACTAAATCTTCATAAATACAGACTTCAAGCATGCCAAGAAAGTAAAAATTGACCCCAATGAATATAACTTTCAAAGAAAATAGCATCAGCCCTTACCTTCCTTCACCAAATTTAATCAAGTTCAACTCTTCTTCAATTACAGATGGAGAAAATAAAAGGAAGAACACAAGTTCAATACAGAAGAGATTGCATACAGAAGAGAATTGCATACAGAAAGTAAATCTTCATAAATACAGACTTTAATTACACGATGGGGCTCCTTCCAAAGCAGATAAGGTTGCATACAGAAGAGAATTGAACTAAATCTTCATAAATACAGACTTCAAGCATGCCAAGAAAGTAAAAACTGACCCCAATAAATATAACTTTCAAAGACAACAGCATCAGCCCTTACCTTCCTTCACCAAATTTAATCAAGTTCACAGCCTCCTCATCAATGCCTGTGTATAGACTCCCTTTCACAAGCAAACATGGAAGATCAATCATATCCGAAAGTACCTGGCACAAATTTTATGAAAAGGCTATCGTCAAAACTCAAAGCAATTTACTCAAAGAAAAACTCAAAATTCAAAGCAATTTACTCAAAGCAAAACTCAATCAGTGTGTGCGGCTATGACGGTGAAGGTGAAGAAACTAGGGTTTCTTCGACTGCCTTAAGATTGTTGGGTATTTGGGCCGTGAGAGTGTGAAGTGTAAACTGAAAAAAAAACTAAAACTTCATACCTACAGGCTACGGTACTACAGGCTGCCAATGATGAACGTGTTCTACCGGCCGGATTGGAGGAGAACAGATGGGATTGAAAGAGGGCCGCTGGTTTCAGTGAGAGGATGAAGAAAAGAGAGTTGGTTTAGGGTTTATTAGAGCGGGATTTGGGAAGTGAAGTATCCTGTTTCGCTGTTACAGGATGAGGAAAAGAACCAAAACCCTTTTTTATCAAATGACGGTGACGTGGCACGTTCTTGACCGCTGATCTGATATTAGCATTATAAATCCAACGGCTAAAACACCTTATCCGTGTGCTATCTTAATAACCAATAAAATTTTGTGCAAGTACAACTCATAGATTGCTAAGATAGTAAGATCTCACACGTCTGTATACAAAGATCAACGACTTAGAATAAGTAATGTATCAATTGAGTAATATATTCATTAAATTGGACAATTAGTTATCTAAAATAACTTATTTGAGTAATATAAATATTTTATATCAAATATTAAATATTTTTATTATTGAATTTAGTCAAATTGCATAATTTAGACTATTTAATTCAAAGTAACAAAAAAGGTGGAGTACTAGTTTCATTTACTATAATAGATCGAATTACGATAAGTGGACTTTGAATTACGATCGATTATTAATAATAGCCTATAAATTACTTTAGAGTATTCAAGATCAGTAATAACTAATAAGTAATAACATTGAGTTAACTGTCAATGATAGTCTATAACTATAGCTCTATAACTCTATAAGATAGTTTGTATTAGTTTTATTCACTCCAATAGGTCTAGTTCCGAACATTATTAAGCTTTAAATTAAATACGATCAATTATTAGTGTAATAGATTTATTATTTTAAAGTATTCAAGGTCACTAATAAGTATAAATACATAATATCATATAAAATGGTTATGATTACTTGATTAATCTAATTCACTTTATTATATATAATAAGTTTTAATTTTCAAACTTAGAAATACAATCGATTATTAGTGTAATAGAGTAATGTATATTCTAATAGCTTATACTCCCTCTAATTAAAAAACAAATGTCTCATTTGGAATTTGCATAAATTCTCCCTCTAGTAATATATTCTAAATTTCTAATAGGTTAATTACAAGCCTAAAAAGAAATCGAGATAATTACTCTGAATTGGAGAGACTATTAGTTTAGACTTTAGAGTACTCAATAACGCTAATAAGTCTAAGTACGTAACTAATAGCCTACGAGATAGTTTAGATTATTCTTATTCATTCAAACAAATCGAGTTTCGATTATCGAGTTTTAATATTCAATCAATTATCAAAAGTAGCAACATGATGCATTATTAAAAAAAAAATTGAAATTGGGTTGATTAGCCTACTCTTATTTGAGTAGTCTCATAATAAGGTAGTCTCGCAATATGCTCCATGGAAATTAAGAGTTATTTATGTTTGCCTACTATATATTGATGGTGTAGTAATTTTTTATATGAGTAAGATCTGACTTAAAACTTATTTTAATGAATTAGTTTTGATAATCATGAATTCGATACTGGATGTTGGTTGAGATGTCTTTATATGCTACATCTTTTATCATCATATATTTCTCGATTAGTATTATATACATATTTTAAGAATGGTCGGCCCTTATAAGGTGAACACGGGGCTATGCCCAATTAATTTGATTTGACATTGTCAAACTATGCCCTTCAGCCTGTCTTATATGAGATGAGACGATTTTAAAATAAGAGGCTATAGGCTAAAATTTTTATTATTGGACTATTTAATTCAAATATGAGGCATGTCTCACAGTGAAACCGTTTCATACAAGAATTTGTGTATGCCCTAAATAAATCGATTAGCTGATAAAAACAATTGTAGTATTTTGGATTGATGACTTCGTAAATTAATCATCGTCTTGAGTTTTAATCCTTCCAAGATTATCTTTTTTGTGAAATTATTCTTGAAGCAGTAAAAATTTGAGATCCCAATTCACAACCCAAATTGAATTATACTCCTTCCGTCCCTATGAGAATGCACCCATTTTATTTTGGGTAGAATTTATTGGAAAGTAAAATATGTTGGAGAATAAGACAAAAAAGAAGTAAATAATAGAACTATGTGGTTAAATTGGGGAGAGAAAATAAGTTTGTTGATGAGATTTAAAGAAAGAAAGTGGAATCATTACCAAAAATGAAAATGATGCAAAATGAGTAATTTGAGATAGTAATGATTGAAGTCATTCAATAAACTGTGTGAAAAAGTAAACGTTACAAGTATTTTAGAATACAGGTTCTATATTTTGCATATTGTCAAGGGCGAAGCTACTTGTCGAAAATGCAATCCTATATATTTTTACCTTTGGTCCCCCTTTACTAATATATGGTATATAGTTTAAACAGTGCAAAGATATAACAAATTAAGTTACCACAGCTCAATTATTGGAGTAATACATTTATAACCTAAGGTTAAGGGATCAAATATCCTAATGTAAACAATTATTAATAAACTAATAAATTTATATTATAATATCATTAATTTTTGTCTTTTAAAATTTTACATTTATCCTTTTTTAGTGTGTATGTTTATAATTGTGCTATCATAATTATAGAGTCAAAAATACTTGATTTTTTCAAAAGGGATAATTATAGAGAAATTTCAACTCCATTTGTTGAATATAATATTTATTACAATTCAAATTTATTTTAGTATATATGATTTTCAAAATTTTCATAATTTAACTAGTTTTTATATAGTTATAATTTGCTAGTAAATAATTTAACTAATGAATTACTATAATGTCATTATATATTACTTTTTATCTTTCATAATTTTATATATTCATCCTTTTTTAGTGTATGTTTTTATATTTTTGTTATCTTAATTGTAATAGTAAATAATAGAGTCAAAAACACTTGTGTTTTTTTAAAATGAATAATTATATAGAAACTTCAATTCAATTTGTTGCATTTAATTTTTGTTATAATTTAAGTTTATTTCAGTCTATATGATTTTTACAATTTTTATAATTTAACTAATTTTTATGGTAAAAATATTTTGCTAGTATATGAACTATTTGTCCCCCAATTTATAATCCTGACTTTGCACATACATAGTGTATGTCGTATCGGCCCTTATAGGGTCAAGACAGGGCCTTTGTGCTCACTGAAAAATTATTCTAAATAACGATACAAATTTCAAATGAGAGTTATTGTACACTTACTGTTTTAAAGTGATCACTTATAATTTTGACATGATCAGTTTTTATAATTTTAGAGTAATAACTTATAAATTCAAAGCGAAAACTTATAACTTTAAAGTAATCAATTAGAAAATTAAGCTAATTGTACTCACTCTGTCTCATATACAAAACTTATTATTTAGACTAATCACTTCACAAATAACCATCGTCTTGAGTTGTAATCCTTCAAAGACTATCGAATTTGTGAAATTATTCTTGATGCGAAAATAATTTATTTTCTGACATTATATTATAAATATTAAAAAACTAAATTATGTTTGATTATCCCCATAAGTTAGGAGCTTATAATTTATCTTTTGATTTGAGGCTTAAAATCTCAACTCTAATTGTATGTTATATTTGAAATTTGATAAGTCATTAAGTAAAATCATCATCGAACATCTACTTAATTATGTATGTTTCTCACCGTCTACAAGACTACAACCACTGCTAATTAGTACTCTGCTAATTAGTACTCCCTCTGTTTCACTGTATTAGTTACTTAATTCATTTTGTATTTTTTTAGTTAGTTACTTTTAGAATTTTTTTCTTTATGTAAAGTTTTTCTAATTTATTGTGAAAAATGAATAAAACAATTACACTGATTTACTAATTTAATGGAAGATACAAAATGTTAAAAACCATTTGATTATTGTTTATCCAAGTAACTAAGTCATAAATTAATAAACATTATACCAATATTAATCTATAATATATTATGTAATTTCAATGATAAAATATGAAGTAAAAAAATCTCAAAATTACTATTATTAATCGTAATGTAAGATACTAATAAATGTGATCAATATTGGAAATGGAGGGAGTAATTAATAATTGGTTGTCATTAGGGATGACAATTCAGTTCAAATTCCCCCCTAATTCAATTCGATCTGAGAAATTTAATTCGATTTGAGTTCAAAAAAAATAATATACGACTCCAAATCCACGCGACATCTGACTTAGAATTGAATATAATTATAATACTCAAAGTTTTAAAAGCAATATTTTTTGTTTCATAATTGAATAATAAAAGAGAAATTAGGTGAATTATGGCCAAAGTTGTTAAAAGCGTAAATTTAACTCAAATTGAAAAAACTTTCAAAATCAGATCTTAAGTTCGAATGATTCAAGAATTTTGCAAAAATAAGAAGCCGTAATTAGTTATGTATATTCTTTAGCCATTTTTATTGTAAAAGAATAGCTAAAATTCAGTTAATATTTTAAAAATTTTATTATTACTCAAAAAATACATGTATACTTCTTATTTGTTTCCTTTTTCTAATATTTAATGAAATAACAAATACAAAAAAGATATACACTAATCATATAATCAATCATTTAGAAAAACAAACACAAAGTAAATACAGTAACGATAATGCTTATTAGATTAATCAATGCCAAGTAGAGTGATCTTGCAATAAATTTATCAAAACAACATTATATTGTAACAATTTTAAAGTCATATACTAATCATAACACGAAGTGAATAAACTCAATAGTTTTCACATTAATAAATTCAAAAGTTATCAATTATGGACACAATTCAATCACAAATAAGTTTGCGACAGCAAATAAAACCAAACCTCAATCGATAATCTAGATATAAATAACTGCTCTAAAGTAGCAAAAATTTTCAAAAAGCTAAGAATCTCAACATCCGCGCATGCTATTCATAAAACAGTCATATTATAGTCATATTATAGTGAAAATTTGAATAAAATAAGATTATTTAACAACTTAATTCCAAAAATAAGCTTCGTGAAA
This sequence comes from Amaranthus tricolor, assembly GCF_026212465.1. NCBI lineage: Eukaryota > Viridiplantae > Streptophyta > Magnoliopsida > Caryophyllales > Amaranthaceae > Amaranthus > Amaranthus tricolor. Next base: position 18,588,401 of record NC_080055.1, read on the forward strand.
ACTTAATTCCCAAAATAAGCGTTCGTACATCCAAACCTAGCCTTGGAGTAAGTCGTTGTTACTAACAGCGAAAGACAAAAAAAAAAAAAAAAATGTAAAAGCCATAAGTCGCTGTTAGTAACAGCGATTTTAAGGTTAACTGGTCAACTCCTTAATCTCGTAGGTTGGAATGAAGAAGTAACTGAGAACTGGAAACTTAAAACGCATTAATATATATATATATATATATATATATATATATATATATATATATATATATATATATATATATATATATATATATATATATATATATATATATATATATATATAGAGCTGTTCAAAACAAACCCGACCCGAAAATCCGACCCGGAATCGAAAGTTATCCGACCCGAAAAAATGTATGTTTTTTAGGTTTACCGAACCGCAATTACCCGAACCGATACTTCACTCGAACCGTTTGATAACCGAAAAGGGCAAAATCGAACTCGAACTGCAACCGAATTTTATAACCGACATATAAACCTTAACCGATGTTACCCGAACTGAACAGTGATCGACCCGAGTAAAATCCGACCCGAATTATGCACGTAACCGAATGTAACCTGACTAAAACCGATTAAGATCGAACTGTTGTTAACCGGAACTGATACAAACTTGAACCGATTGTAAATCGAACTGTTATAAATTCGAATCAAATTTTCACCTAATTTTAGCAAATTAAGTCCAATTTCAGTTTTCTAATAATACGAAAAAAGGAAGAACACAAGTTCTATACAGAAGAGATTGCATACAGAATATATATATATATATATATATATATATATATATATATATATATATATATATATATATAAACTAATCGAAATAAATTGATCTGCCTATTAGGGCTGGCAAAAGCTGACTCGACCTGCTAACCTGATCTGAAACCGACTCGAAATTAGCGGGTTTGGGTTTAGATTTTTGACCCAATTAATTAAATGGGTCAACCCGACCTGATCTGTTTATTAAATGGGTTATGTTCAGGTTGAATATTTAAACCCGAAAAAAACCTGTTTAACCCATTTATTAAATTTAAGACGGATCAACATTTGCCAAATACTTCGTAAAACTAAGATAATACCAATTACCATGTATTGAGGGATTTGTCAGCTGAAGATGACTTTCAATAAGAAAGGAAGTTGTCCCACATCGACTAAGGGATTTGTCAGCTGAAGATGACTTCAATAACAAAGGAAGTTGTCCCACATCGGCTATGAAAGATACTAATAAAAGAAAAATCCTTTAAATCACTTCCACAGATCTCATACCAACTTACGCAGCCACACCATGAGCACAAAGCGAACTATTCTTTCGCCTTTTACTAAAGAATACCGTGTGCTCGCTGCATTAAGTGACATACGTTTATTTTTGGAGCAAGCCTTTAATTAAGGTTAAATGGGTCAAATGACCTGAAATATATGAATTTAATGACCTAAAAAAAAAGTAGGTTAAATGGGTCATTAGCAGGTTGATCTGATCTGCTACAGGTCAGGTCGGGGTTTCAATTTTTGACCCATTAATTAAATGGGTCAGGTTCAGGTTAAGGGTTTATTGACCCATTTATATATGATCCGAACCTGAAAATGACCCAACCCGACCTGTTTGACACCCCTATCTGCTATATCTAATAAAACAATCGGTAATTATTTTTTTAAGTAAATGAGCATACATCAATTAAAAACCTGACTATTAACTTATTTCGATATTGACCCGATCAATAGTTATCCGTAACCGATAACTACTCGAAAAATAAAGCTCGAACCCGATCTGTACCCGAAAAAACCGAACCAATTAGTAATCGATGACAACCCGAGACCGATTGACACTCGACACGAACTTCAACCGACACCGAACTGATTCTAACTTGATAGCTTGAATAACCGATCTCTAACCGAACCGTGACTAACCGACTCGACCCGAGTGTGACCCGTTGTAACACACAGCTGAAAAATAACCGATCCGAAATGCAACCGAACCGAATAACACCCGTCCGAAACCGACCCGATCAACTGAATGAACACCTATATATATATATATATATATATATATATATATATATATATATTAATTATTTTTTTTAAGTCGCTGTTAGTAACAACAACTTACTCCAAGGCTAGGTTTGGATGTACATAAGCTTATTTTGGGAATTAAGTTTTCACGAAGCTTATTTTTTGAATTAAGTTGTTAAAACATCTTATTTTATTCAAATTTTCTATTATAGTCAAGAGTTCAATTTAATTATTAGAACAAAAAAGTAGAAATTTGGGTCCAGAGATATAGTTCATAAGGTTGGCTAAAGCCCAATTTAGCATTTTTGAAAATTATGTAAAATCGTATGATTCTACTTGTGATTCTACGATTCTATACGATTCTAATTGCAATTCTAGAATTTGAAGGACAAATTTTCTTTGTTAAATTGTACTTGAAAGTCTACTTTAATAGTTTTTTATGCTTTTAAATCATTAGTATAACATTGATAAGAATAAAGCAAATAATAATTTGAACTCCGTCAGAGATCCAAGATTTCAAGTCGGAGCAAAGTTGAAGTATGCATAATCCGACTCTGATGGGAGGTTTCAGCCCTTCCCTGATTCATCCAAAACTCATATTGGCTCTACAGCTCATAAAAAATTAAAACTGAGAGTATGATTAAGTAACCAATTTACCACACGTTTCAACCCTTTCCTGATTCATCCAAAACCATGACAAGACTCTAAAATTGTGTCACCGTCATCAACATAAACTATAAATAACAACTCAAAATTATTATTTTCGTTAAAATATTTCTTTAAACGAATTAAGCTGGTCGAACATGTGAGACAGTCTCACAGAAGACTAACTACTTATAGTTGCAATAATCGGGAAACTATTTATTTGGAAAAAAACAAAGACAAGAAAATAATTATTTCCAACTTCTTAATTCGTTGGATTGACCCAAACCTATTCCCGAATCGAAACACCCTATATCAAATTGACTTTATTTAAAATTGATCTGATAGAGAATGACCCCACCCAAAACCCGACCTATCAGCTGACTTGACAAGTATAATTTTAATGCGATATAGCTGATATTATAGATGGTATTACGTCTAAAATAGATAATCTCGTGGACTATGTGGAATAGATCAAAATTATATATATAGAGCAAAATTAAAAAGTGAAAGGAATACTTTATTTTACGTCTTAGTTGGCTAGTAAGAAAATGTTGACGACTCCTTTATTATTTCGAGTCTCGTATTTTTCAATTGTTATTATGCACATTATGCGTAATTTTACCATGTTCTTGTCTTTGAGTTTTTTTTGGTTATTTTAGGTGTTTCGAAGGCAGTGAGGTCAACTACCATGTGTTTGAGACTTTGGCACACAAATTGAGATTTTCCTGGAATCCACACTAAGTTCGAAAGCCCCTTGATGCCTAAAAGATGCAAGAATGCTAGATACCATACTGATTCAACCGAACCCCACCTCCATTTGATCAAAGAAGCCTATGCCAACCCTTAGCAAATCTTCAAAGTTGTTGTTATTGCCGAATTGTAGCTCATTCGGTCGAATTGGGGTACACTCAGTCGAAGGCCCTTTAGCTTCAATCAAAGGCAGCAGCAGCTTAAGCGAGAAACTTTGGAAACCTGCTGTCTTGGGCGAATTCCCAACCCATTCAGTTGACTGCATCATTCGGCCGAATCGGAAGCAACTTCGGTCAAATGGCCGAATGGGAAGCAACTTAAATTACACTGTTTTCTCCCCAAGATGTGCTAATCATGCAATATAAAAAGTTGTTAATTGCTTCTGAAAATGTTTGCCTAAACCGTTACGATGCTAAGAACGATACAAACAACAATGAACAAAACAACGTTTGACAATGTAAACTAATCAAAAAAAGGACACAAGGATTTAAGGAGGTTCACCCAATGATGGCTACGTCTTCCGTGGTGTGTAGTTTCTGTTTATATTATATCAAGAATGAGTATAAACAACACTTCTTTATGAAGAATTACAATTGAGTAAGAGATAAAACAAAAAAACTATGTGTTTGGCTTAAGGGTTGTGTTTCATGTATTTGATGTGTGAATATGAGAGCTCTATATATAGTACTAGATACAAGAATATCAATAGCTCACTTGAATATATAGTTAATATTGAGTAATGAATAAAATGAAATAACTCCAAGGATTTGAAAGGTCGAAAATCAGCATCCCATGCACATCAGAGGATCCGCTCGACCGGAACAGGGAGCTCGCTCGGTCGAGCGAGCATCAGCTACATTCTGGAGCATTCTGTCTGACCGCTCGACCCACCAATATGGCTTGCTCGGTCGAGCGGGTAGGTCGAGCGACGTCTCTGCTTCCTCTGTCAGAATTCTGATCGAGCTACAATAAATCAAACCCTTTCTACTTCTTCATTAATCTTCATTAACACCCATAATTCTTCATGAATACTCTCCACATAATTACACCCATTTGGATTCCACAAACCAAGAGTCACACACATGAATTCATCCTTTTAATGTGCACTCAAGTCACACATACCATTCATAACAGCTTCTTTTCTAAATAAGGGTGAAAACTATTTGGATTAAACTGCAAATTGATCTAATTCAAACCAAATAAAAAAATAATTTTCTAATTATTAAAATTAAGTTCGAATTTGAATTGAAAATTAAAAAACTAAACTAATTAGGTTTGAATTTGATTTTGTAAAAGCAAAAACCGAAAACCAAATAATGGCGATGAAAGATTGAACACATAATTGCCTATAAATGATTGAATCCAAGTCAAATATTAAAATAGAATGTATCCTCCATAATATGATAAAAATTCTTTCATGACAAAAATTTAATGTTCATATGATAACGACTAGTGGGCCTATAATTAATGATACAGAAATGAAATGTTGTTTCCATTGTGTCGTCATTTTTTTTTTAATGAAGTTTCAATTTTACTCCTCTTTAAAAACTCTATAAATTCAATTATCTTTCTAAATATCACAAACAAACACTTATTACGTAAAAACATATGAATTTCCGTTTTCATTAACAAAAAATGCATTTTCAAAATGCTAAAAGAATGAGTGATACAAAATCACTTACATATCCGAAGCCAGAAAATCTGTCGAAACATTCCTCCCTTCCCGGAATCAAAGATCAGCTAACTAAGCAAAAGAAGTATGTCCTCCACCAAGTGGAACTCTTGGCCTGAATTCTGCTGATATTTCCAATGAAGGACAATATTTGAAACCAATGCTCTATGACAATAAAAAAAGTTCATGTTACTATCTTTAACCTTTTTTGAGTTTACTTTTTTGGTATATTACCTACAATAGCAGGTAGCAGGTCATCCGGTTACCCGTGTTTATTCTAGGCAAATACCCCGTAAAGTTGGGATTATTCATAGTTAATCAATAGGTAGAATTATTGTAGGAAAATCATGAAAATGTTGGACTTTTCGAGGTAATTTTTCCTTGTAATTATCAATCAGGTAATAATTGCAGTTGAAAAAACTGTCGACTTACTGGAATGCTTAACAGGAACCCTTCCACGCTGACTACAACAGGTAAAGCTCTTCGAGCAGCAACAGGAATCGATTTCAAGGTTTTTATAGCGTCTTGTGCTGACGACCTTGCATAGTTGGAAAATAACCTTATATCGTCGATCATTTTCTCCTTTTCATCATAAAGCATGAATTTCTGATGTTTAAATTCAAATAAATTCTCAGCCTTCGACAATTTTGCCAGGAACAGCGTCAGCCAGTCTTCGTCAATCATATGACGAATGTAAGCTACCATGTTGGCAGCCATGCACACGCTGCAATGCTCATGCCGAGTTTTCTCGCAATCTTCCAAAGTGTTGCAGGATGAATGAAATTCCTGATTTGGCATCCACGTGAAGAGGAATCTGCTCATAAAGTAACAGCTTTGCCCTGGTCTGAATGCTTCTTCTAAATGCCCCGATTCCACTTCATTTTTTAACTCGTTGCTAAAAGTAACATCAGACTTGGAATGGAACAACTCTTTCTGTTATCCGTAATCGTAATATGGAGTCATAAGTTGACTCGCAAATCATTTCGAGTCTTCTTGCTTCATCTAGGACGGAGTTTGGAGATACGACATCCAAAAAACAAACATGTGAAGGGTCAGGCACCATGTGTTCCAACTGAGATTTTTGATCACTCACGATTCGCTGGACATCGTACAAAAAGCATTGCTTCCGCCCTTGGCCAACACACGTGGAATTCAATTCTATTTTACCAGGGATAGTGGATTGAACTGAGCAACAGACAATAACTTTTGTCCCTTTAGTGCGAGGAGCTGTGCAGAGATAACAACCAGATGCTGTCAATGAGGTCTGCACTGTTATTAAGAACAACATCAGGGTCCAGGAAGAGCCTATTTTCCGTATTTTAAGGCCTACTTTCAGCACAGATTAAGACAAGTAAAAAAGCCGAGTGAGGGAACAGGTTATGTGGGCGGGCGGGTGGATACCAAAAAGACTAAAAATCAAGAAATAGAAGGAGAAGAAGAAGTAGAAGCTATCACACGCACACACACACCTTGCAAGGAACGGTTCGTATATAATCCAGTAGCAGCCTTGATGCACTTCCACGTACTGGCCTATGCCTCTGCGAGATAAACTGCAATGGTGGGGTTGAAACATATACTTCAATAAGTACGAAATTTCAATATTTGCAAAATGCAAACAATTCAGAAAAGATCTTGCACGGAAACATATGTAAGATATATAAGTAACTTCCAAATAAGCAACTTTACAAACTTCCAACCTGCAAGATTACGGCTAAACACCTCGACAGGCAGATGTCGTCTCTTTCTGATGGGTTTAAACTTTCCAGGTCAATAACAGCATATCCATGCTGCAGCCACCAACCAAAAACATATTATACAGTAGCAAATTTTGCCCAAGAAAAATCCAAGGAACATATAAAACTGCGTTAAAATTAGTCATATTGAACCTTCTTAAGATATTATTAGCACACAAGTTATCTTATAATATATCCATCATCCATTTATAAAACTAGGTGCTCCCCTCACAATCCCCCAATTTAATTGGCATTTTGGTACTGTAGGGCTATGACGTATCAAGTGATAACATTCATTGTTACCTAGAATGACATTCAGTTTGGAACGGGGAACATGAATGAAAACACAAATCGCAACCTAGAGTGACTGGGAAGCCATTGGGTACGAGATATATTGTATATAAACTATATAATTGTATTGATTTAAAATGATTTTTTTACTTTAAGAAATTATTTTCAAGTGGAATTCTTTTAGATTTCTAGATTTCATCTCATTTTTTCTTCAATTTTTAAATGAAAGCCAAATATCTTTATCTTCTACACCAAGACGTCACCTTGAGTGATTTGGGTCGTGTTTCGTGGTGATTGGGGACGGATGTTCCCGGATCGCGAAACATGGCTACGTTCCACGTTCCATGTAACTATGATAACATCTTAGGTAGGATTCTAAACTAATGCACCAACACCAATCAGATTAACAAATTATTACAAAACTTCTATTTGAAAACGCTAAAAGGCATGTCTTAGGTAACAACCATTTGGTTTTTAAAAGGGATTAACAAACATTTAAGTATCTGCAAGTGAACAAAAAACAAGTATCAATTTTTTACCATCATCACTGTGATAATTCAAGGGTGTGATGATAAAATACATTGGTTGCTTACAGGCATTATGGTAACCGCGTGATCCAACATAACTTGACACATATGATCAACATACAACCGTGTTCGCCGACATATAGCAATCAGTTCTTGTAGTTCAGACCTGAAACCACCTACAAAATCATTTTTCTCATTACCTTCTACAAATTGCAGTTGAGATTGAAATATTGACTTATCTACAAAGGCAGTGAATTAATGATAAACCACAAAGACATGCCATGGAATTTCAGCAGGAAGATTGGGAAATATGTATGTGGGCTCAGCAAAAAAATAGGGATGCAATGAAGAAAAAATATCATTCCAGTCAAATAGATGTCATCACATAAGTCGGAACAATGACATGATAACGATTGAAAAGCATGTTAAGCACAACAAATAACATTGAGACAGCAATGTAGGTGAATTAGAAGATGAGTCAAACAAACCATTGCCTAGAATACATTGAGCCCATACATTATGTAATATATTGGTTCAAAGAGTATTACAGATATTCTACAATTAGTTAGGCTTAAGTTGTATTCTGTTATATTAGTTAGGCTTATCCTTTTTTCCTTCTTTTTAAGCCCTAATTCCTTACCCTTGGCAAATTTTCTAGTTAATAATCGATCACTTCCGCCGAATAGTTTCAACAAAAATTTCTTTCTTTTCTCGAAACTCTAAATTTTCACCTTCGTCGTTATCATCGAGACAGAATTTTGGTTCTCCTTCCATGGTAAATGCATTAACCTATGAGATTTTACTCTTTCCCTCTCTATTTTTTGAATTCTGAGCAACCCTTTTGTTGTCTATCTTTTTCTTGGCAGAAATCTGCCAAGATTTTGAATCTTGAAACTTTTTTATCACCCGCTCTTTAAATTCTTGTAATTCAGCTTTGGTTTAACTGAATGACTCCTTTATTAGAGGGTGTAGTTCAATTGTTTGTTTATGGTGGTGTTCTGGTCACTCATTGCAAAACAAATTACAAAGAAGTGGATGTTTCCCTGAAAGTACTAGATCTGATGGCGGTCCTGGAAGGTGTGGCCGGAGAAGAGAAGGTAGATACAATGTTGTATGTTGTGGGTCCGGTGGAGGACCCGAGATTCTCATGGGAGGGAATGAAGATCGGTATGGTAGGTAGATTATGTTATTGATGGAGATTACAATCAAGGAAGACCACCAGAGAAAGAAGGCTGAGGAGCGACAGCCATGGCTGTTTTTCAGACCCAATTCATTACACTAATGAGTTCTATTCCTTTGTGTGTATTTTGGAGTGAGTTGTCCAGGCTGCAATTACTACTGAGTTGTCACCGTCATTAATAAGGCTCTTGCTTTATTTTAAAACTTCCTAAACTAATTTTTTCTATGACTTTTGGGCAATTCCCTTTGGAACATTCAACTTTCCATTTTTTAAAATTACTTTTAATACAACCTTAAATTTTCTACACCTATTGATAGAGCCATATCTAGGGATGCAAACGGGGCGGGGCGGGGCGGGGCGTTACCATCCCCATCCCCATCTGGTAAATCAATCCCCATCCCCATCCCCGCGGCGGGTATAATTTTTTTCCCCGTCCCCGCCCCGATGGGTTTGTACCTAATACCATCCCCATCTGGGTATCCATCTTCGTCTAATACCCATTTTACCCGCCCCACCACCCGTCAAATCCCCGCTTAATACCCATCTGTGTCACATATTTATTTTCAAATCCCCGCTTAATACCCATCTGTGTCACATATTTATTTTCAAATCCCCATCTAATCATCACTTAATATCGCCTACCTCTACACAACTCGTAATGAATATAAACAAATTTTATTGAGAAAAAAGGATAAAAAATAGACAAAACATGATTATAAACCTTACTCTAAAAAACATGATCTTAGACCTTAAAAGAAATATAAAAACGGGGTTTTTAAAGTTTTTAAAAAAATTTGAAAATAATTCAAGGTTTTCAGAAATTTGAAAAATAATTTAGGGTATTCCAATTCTCAAAATTTGTACATTTCGTTAGGCGGGGCGGGGCGTGGATGGGGCGGGTATCACCTAAAACCCATCCCCATCCCCATCCCCGCGGTGGGTATGAATTTTATACCCGTACCCGCCCCATGACCCATCAAACCGGGACCCATCCCCGCCCCGATGGGGCGGGGATGGGGCGGGTCTCCTATTAGACCCGCCCCGCCTGCATCCCTAGCCATATCATTTTATTATTTTAATATTATTATTATATTATCATTATGTATATTAACTATTATTATTACTAATATTATTACTTGTGTACATATTACTAGTATTACTCACATGACTATTATTATTATCATTATTATTACTTATATATAGTAGTAGGAATTATTATTATTATTATTATTATTATTATTATTATTATTATTATTATTATTATTATTATTATTATTATTATTTTATTTTTTTATTTTTTATTTATTTTTTTTTTTTTTTGAGAAATAAGATTTTTATTTCAACAAAAACTAACCGGTTACAAAGAACATGGAAACAAATGATGCAAATCCATCATGAGCATAAACTATGGCCACCTTCTAGGAAGGGTTCCATAGCAATGCTAAATCATTTGTAGCATCATTCCCAAAAAAAAAAACAGAGATTACAACGCTTTGAGCCAGTCTATATGTCTACTGTTATCATTACACAATTGGAGCATTCTATTCTTCACGGTCCACTTAATATGGTCAACCATCTGTGTTGTGGCTGCTGCATCTTTGTGCCTCCAGATTATGTCATTCCTAAGCTTCCAAACTGCATACACCGTGGCTGCAATAGCCACCAATACCGTGCGCTTCAACTTTCCATTTTTTAAAATTACTTTTAATACCGTTGTTGTTGTTGTTGTTGTTGTTGTTGTTGTTGTTGTTGTTGTTGTTGTTGTTGTTGTTGTTGTTGTTATTGTTATTGTTGTTGTTATTGTTATTATTATTATTATTATTATTCTTATTATTATTATTATTATTATTATTATTATTGTTATTATTATTATTATTATTATTATTATTATTATTATTATTATTAGCATTATTTTTATCGATGATTTTGGGAGCTTTGGAAGCATCAAAGAAGAAAATTGAAGACAAGGCAGAAGCAGCAACATATTGGACAACCTATAAATCAGATATCTAGCGATTCGCGAGGAATTTTCCGGCTCGCGAGATTGCGTCTCGCGAAAATTTGCTCAACTCGCGAGTTGTCATTTTCACCTTTTTAAAAAGGTTGCGCCTTCACTTCCAAGGCCAGCCAAGGGGAGCTATGTTCACAGGCTATCAATAGCAGCCCCAAGTCATCCTCTTTTCATCACTATGCTTGTAAGTTGTTAGATTATAAAATTAGGATGTAAATTAGACTAAGTTATCTCAAGTTTAATCTGAATTTCTATCTTCTAGTTCTATTAGCATTTAGGTTGTACATTTTGAGGGAAAATTCTGGGAATTGATTTTTTATTCATGCTTTTGGGAATGAAAGTCGGCTAATTGTGTTTTTAAGAAAAGTTGGATTCCATTGTACAATCAATAGTAGGTTTTCTCAATATTTAATATAATCATCTATTATCAAACCTTGTTCTTAAATTACAAATTGGAATTGATCTTGAATGTTGGTTGCAAACTTATCTTTAATTGCCATTTCAATTATGTCATCAATATTGATTGCTTTATCCATGTTGATTTATGTGAAATTTGAGTAGTTCCCAAACTTGCTTTAGTTTGATAATAACTCAATAGGAATTGATATTGTGGTCATATGTAATCTTACTTTAGTTTACATTGCCATAGCCATTGACTTCTGTTGATGTATGAATGATGCTTTTCATTTGAACATCAAGGGTTAGTGGATGCTTTTCCATTAAGATGGTTAGTTGATAATATTATTTTCATTGAGAAAGTAAATAATTGCATTGTATATTTTGGTTTGCTAATGAGTACTTAAGATTTGTTTCTCCCTTGTTTACATCCACTTCATTTATTTGATAAGTAGAAATACTACTATTAAAGTTTGATTGAAAACCCCCTTTCTTGTGATTAATGTCCAAAGTGTCTATACTAGTATCATAAACTATCTTTCCCTTTTCACTTTATACTTAGGTTGTCCATATCTAATAATATACCAAAGTTGACATTAGGTCCTATTTACCCTATGGATAATAACCTCTACTTGCTAATATACTACGTATTTGCATTATAGTTAGGAAGTAGTTGTAATTTGACTTTGACGAGCTTTAATCTCTACTTGCTATTATGCTACGTATTTGCATCATAATACCCCCATACCTAAACCTTACTCGTCCCCGAGTAAGCCTAGAAATGGAAGATAAGTGAATAAAAAAAAATTAAGCCTAAACCAGTACTTAGATCCAAATATGAATTCTAAGAAAAATTGAGTTCATATTTGTACTAAGAAATATTATGGGTGTAAGAGTGCCAACATATGAAAAATGAATGGCATAATAAACGCTAATAGCCTTTTGGGTTTTTGATCTAGCCCTTTTTTTTTCATTTTCCATGTCACTTTCGCACCCCTCTAATAGCCTTTCACTTCTGCCTAAATCGCCCTTTCGGGTTTTTGGTTTAGTAGCGTCCCCTAACTTTTGCCTAAGTCGCCCTTTCGGATTTTCAGCTTAGAGGGGATTATATTTTTCTTTTTTTTTTTTTTTGAATTTTATCTGATTTTTCAATTCTTTTAGATTTTCATATTTTGCCCTTTATCAATGTATTACATGGGCAGGATCTAAACATTTCTCCTTTTGCTCGCGACTTTCGATACTCACAACTCATCATCGCTTATATTATCACCACAATCAAACTCAACCCTTTTCATCATCTTAATATCATTCACCATCATTTTCTTTCCAATATACTCCTCTCACCATATCAACTCATCAACATAATTATAAAACCAACAACCTCATGTCAACAAGCATCATCCAACCAAACTAACAATCAAAACAATTCCTAGCACAATCAATACAACTATCGCCAAATCAACATCACCAAATCAACATCACCAAAACACAACAACTAGCCATCCCCAAATCCTTTGGTATACTCTAAAATAACCCAATTACCACCTACCTCCTCCCCCACACCTAACCAACAAGATGCCCTCATTGTTAGCCACCGCCTTCTCTAGGTGGCCTCCCTGCCCTTCTTTTAGCAATCTCATCATTGATGTTGTGAGTAGGGTCTTGGAAATCAGGATAGAGAGAGCCACATAAGTTATTCAAATTGGACATCATTGCGGTGACATAATACATGTCATCAGATAAATCATATTGGTTGTACTCAATGTTGATGACTCTTCTTTCTAAGTTTTCACAGTAGTCGGGTCTAGGTGGTGGTGGTAGGACGCCTGGTGGGGCTTGATCTTGGGCTAGAACATCTTACACTCCTTGCTTATAATACTCATCAGGTTCAATAAAGAGCTCGAAACTTGGTGTCTTAGGTGTAATTAATGTTCTCTCTTGGGGCAACCTCATATAAGGAACTTCATTCCATTTCCAAATAAAGTAATTCAGGTTCCTACTTTCATCTTTCTTTAACATATCAGTGGCAATCAATCCCTTCTTATCATACAGATAGTTTCCCCTAATTGGTCTCAATAAGGGATCTCCAAGATCATTTTATGGCATTTACACATTTAAGGTTATGGCTATTATTATGACTATCCCCCTATATTGATTTTTCCACCTGTGACATTCCCAAGTTCCTTACATTTTGAAGTCCAAGCATTAATGCAATGGGACACCCTTTTCCTTAAGGAATTAGGGTCCCCAAGATTTTGACTTTACTCTTTCCTAAGTTTATGGACTCCTCTTGGGCTAGAAAGGTCATATTTATCAAACGAAGGGCATATCTCAAAGCAGGGTGAGGAATGCTACTAAACTTCAGTCTACTTTCCCAAATCGTGTTTCAGATAAGTTGTCAAAAAGTAACTTTCTCATACTCTCCATAATCCTCATCATACATCTCTTCCACCCCAAGAACAGTTCGAAGTCGGGTAATAACTCCATAGCAATTGATATTGTGGTTAAGTGTAATCTTGCTCTAGTTTACATTGGCATAGCCATTGACTTGTGTTGATATATGAATGATGCTTTTCATTTGAACATCAAAGGTTAGTGGATGCTTTTCCATTAAGATGGTTAGTTGATCATATTATTTTCATTGAGAAAGTGCATAATTGCATTATACGTTTTGGTTTGCTTATGAGTACTTAAGATTTGTTTCTTGCTTGTTTACATCCACTTTATTTATTTGATAAAAGTTTGACTGAAAACCCTTTTCTTGTGATTAATGTCCAAAGTGTCTATACTAGTATCATAAATTATCTTTCCCTTTTCACTTTATACTTGTGTTGTCCATATCTAATAACCAAAGTTGAGATTAGGTCCTTTTTTCCCAATGGCTTCGAACCTCTAATTGCTATTATACTACGTATTTGCATTATAGTCAGGAAGTAGTTGTAATTTAACTTTGATAAGCTTTAACGATTTTAAAAATAACTATCAAATTTTTACAGACGTCGTAATTTTCAAGCCTATTCTCAACCCAATTTTTGTCTCCTAATTCATCTAATTTTTTTCGCCTCAACTCTTTCCAGCCCAAATTTATCCTTTGTATTACCTAGCCAACCCATTCTTTATCCACCTTGAAGGCAAGGTGGAACTTCAGGCGGTCGCCGGTCGGTAATGTGATATATTGGTTCAAAGGGTATCATAAAAGAAGTTAGGCTTAAGCTGTATTCTGTTATATTAGTTAGGCTTTTTGTTATGTTTGCTGGACAGCTGTCAGGTAGGAGTATTCTTTGAGCATAGGCTATATAAACAGTCAACTTTGTATCTTACAGGTAAATTTTCAGAAGTAATTATCAATAAAATTGGAGAAGGGAAGACTTTAACTTGCCAAAGAAACTGTTGTTCTTTACTGATCTTGCTAACAATCGGCTTCTGTTTTGTCCGTATATTACACATTCACATGGGACGTCCATGTTCCATCAATACCTTAAATCTTTGTCAAAACCCAAAATTAAATCCTAAGTTCTACCAACAAGAACATAACAGCAAGAAAATCCAAGAGCATAATGCAGAAGAAATAATTTATAGCTGGAATCCACATAAGTTGTCACTAACCTTGTATAGATCCTCTTTGCTGAATTCCATAAGTGGTCGTACCAATAGAATGCCTTGACTGTCTGAAGAATTGCTAATAAAATAAGGATATTTGGGAAATAACTGAGATGTTGATGCCATTCCTGCAAGTCCAAGCACTCCACTGTTGCGAGACAGCCTCAGGATAAACAATTCAGCCTGCATAAATTTCATCAGGTGAAAAATCTTTAACACATGTAATTATTCTGTGAAACAGATTAACAAAATTTAACATAAATCACATGAAGAAACTACTAAATAACCAAATTCAGTGTTGCCACTCAAACACCCTAAACTGCAAAGTAGTTTATTGACTCTAGGACGACCAAATTGGACTTGGAATTTAGTAGGAAAATGCATGTAAATCTAAATTTAGATCCTGCACCTGATCATCAGCATGGTGTGCAGTAAGTAGTACACCAATCTGGTTCTGCAAGCAAACATCTTGGAATATTTTGTACCTGCACAATCAAAACAGAGTTCATTGGTGTTATGGTATAATAGTTGTAGCCGCTATGTTACTCGACTCCTCATTTTGTTTCAAATACCCGTGTCCGATTGTTGATACTCGGACAATGGTATGGCACTTCGACACTTCAACTTAAACATAAAATTGAATACTTAGACGTATCCGACACTTAAGACACGTACCAGTATCCGACATCAGTACCCGAGTCCAAGTAACATCAGTTGTAGGCATTTGGAAGCATCCATAAAATCAAAAGAATATCAATGAATCACTAATTTTCGAGAAACTAAACTCACCTCAAATCACGAGCATCTTCTTCCAAGTGCCCCACCTTTGGCTGACCATCAGGCCAGTCACAATGCACAATCTCATACCTGATTCCTAAAATAAGCCAAGTAAGAAAACAATCCACCAAAGAGATTCAAGCTAAAAAATATTACAAACATATTAAAATCCCTAAATATGTTCCTTAAGAGGCAGAAGCAAAGTAGTACCCATATCAGAAACCCAATGAGAAACTGTTTCAGCTTCTTCTTTACTCTCTGGCCGAAGCCCATGGTCAACAATAATAGCAAGTAAGCCCTCAACAAAGCCAGAGCTGTCATAACCGCTGTTTCTGGAAAAAGTCTTCCAATGTGCCATTAGGGCACACAAGGCCATACTATCAGCACCACCAGAGACCCCAATAGCTTTAGAAACAATACCAGGAATGAACAACACGTAAGCAAAAACAAAAATAAAAGAACAAATGTGAACAAGATAGGTCTTGAGTCAGAGTAACATAATTCACATACCTAATATCTACTTGTTTTTCATAAAATATGCCTCAAATATAAGTTCACAAAAGAGTAAGGGTATGATTTGCCGTCATCCAACACTCCCCAGACCTTTTAATCATAGCTTCTATGACTGGGATATATTGTGTATAATGATGATGATGATGATCAAAAGAGTAAGCAACTAATTATCATGGAGAAGTAGAACAAGGACTCTTA
Source organism: Amaranthus tricolor (assembly GCF_026212465.1). Taxonomy (NCBI): domain Eukaryota; kingdom Viridiplantae; phylum Streptophyta; class Magnoliopsida; order Caryophyllales; family Amaranthaceae; genus Amaranthus; species Amaranthus tricolor. Next base: position 18,604,724 of record NC_080055.1, read on the forward strand.
AATACCCATTTTAAGTTCTAAGTGAAGGATTTTTGGAATTATAGTGCAAAAACAAAGCCACATTGCCATATCGTGATCGTATCATAAAGGTTTTTGATTTACAGCGAGTCAGTGACCCATATATAGACCACCTTGATTGCAAAATCTATTTTGCGACCGTTAACATGACTGTTACCAAAATTGTTGTTTTACACTATGTTTGGAAGTGTTAAATACTTTAATTACGATGGTTTACTTGTTTTTCTCCCTTCTATCCATTCTTTTGACATTGGCTTTTCTCCAATTATATTTGTAGTAACCTAAAGCCACATACACCTAGACATACCTAAATCCATCCAAAAGAAGAATTCACCATTCTCCATTGTTCACATTCTAAAAAATGTACTGGTATTGCAGTAATATTGTTCATGCTCTACTACTACAATTTAGAATATCTATACATCAACCAATAACAAAATTCTCTTTCTTTTTTCCTTCTATAATTTAGACCTAATTTAGAAAGTGTTCCTAATTTTAAAGGCTGATGAAAAGTGAACAATAAAACTCAAGTTATCAAATTCTCTCACCCCCAAATTTCAGTAATTCAGTTCGTTGCACCCTAACACTGAAACAACATAATACATCAAATCTTATCCTAATACCCAGAACATAAACATAACAGAATAATCCTAGCAATGTTATTGAACTTCCTTGAAAGTATTGGTGGGTCATAAATCATATTCAGAATGCAATAACAGTATAACACAAACAAACAAACAAAACTTTATCTGTCAATTTCCATTGTAAAAAATCATGGTAATACATAATTAATAGAAGTATTTATGATAATCCCACAAAAAAAACAGTAAACTTAACACAAAACCCAAACTCAAAAAAAAGTTAAAAAGAAAGTAAAATTGGAAACTAACCAATACGATGATGGGGTTTAAGGGCAGCCATTTGCATACTCTTAGAGAAAGTATCAGTGAATTCTGAAGGAAGCTGAGAGTATTTACTCTGAGAGCATCTACAGAAGAATCTAGACGTATGGTGACGGAAGAAGAAAGAAACAACACCGTTTCGTAGATTAATTGGGTTCACCATTGACATTGAAGTTGCAAGAGTAGTAGACATTATTATTTGTTGTTCTGAATCTGTAGGAAGAATGAATGAACACATAAAATCAGGTCAATTGCTTTTTAGCCGGTTTTGATTCTTTTCGGTTCTTTCAATACTCTCCTTACTGTTCAGTAAATACTCAAAAGTTTACAGGCACATCAATAAGATTTAATTGATCTCAAAAGTTCAAGTCGGATATATGAAACAATTTATAGGAGTAGTTTATAAAATGTTATTTTCAGGACTTATAATTCCTAGTCTTAACATTATATGTGCAAGGATAGATGGTTTTTTTTCAATAATGATGCAAATGCATCAAGTGATCAAGACCTTCAAAATAGCTCACAAGTGATCTAGACCGGGTCCAGGTTTCAAGAACAGGATCCAGAGTTGGACCCGGATCCGCGGGTCCATTTTTGCAATACCCAGATCCGGATTCGCGGATACTGTGAATCCAGTACCGGATCCGGGTCCAAAACGGGTCCAGTTTTGATTTTTTTTTTAAATGTGTTGAGATTGCAATAAAGCGATATTTATAGACTAATGTTAATAATATATATAATTTCACAATGAATCACCCAAAAAAACATTATACAACTTAAAATTATCTTCAAAATATCCAACAAACACATTCAAAATAACTTAATATAATTAATAGAAGTCAATCATTCATGTTCATAGTCATCCAATGTTCCCAATTTGTCAAAATTCTTCAACACTAACATCATCAATATCCTACAAACCAAAAAAAACTCATTAATAGATGATATTTTTAAAAATTTAAATATAAGAATATAAGATTATAAATTTATAACGCAAAATAAATACCATATCAAGATTGTCCATCATTTCCACATCCTCACCATCTTCGTTGATAGTTGAACAAGCATAAGTTCCTTCAAAATTAACTTCAATAACGAAAAATATAATTACATTAGTTAGTAAAATATAGACTAAATGTGCAAATTAGTATAAAATTACCTTTGACATCATCGACCATCCAATTTTGCAAGCACATCAAGCCTCCACTGTTTGAGAATGAAGCCTAGACCGGTGAGCGCTAACTACCCTTCCACCCGTGCTAAATGCACTTTCCGAAGCAACCGATGAGACAGGAATTGCAAGAATGTCTTTGGCAATTTTTCTTAAAGTTGGGTAGCTTTGGTCTATCTTCCACCATGCAAGTATATTAAATTCATTATTCTCCGGCAAAGTACGACTCTCTAAGTATTGATCAATTTCACTTTTAATGGGCACATAATCAATTTTTTTGTCTCTTAGTCCTAGCGAAATCATCCTCATCACCAAGATCCTCAAATTGTGTCTCCCCTGGAGAACTTTCATTCACATTACATTGACTTTTATACTCATCGAAAAGATTATAAAGAGTATTTCTTACTCTTTCCACTTTAGCATTGGCATCATCTCCATAGAATTTCTTAAAATAATGCACCACACAATCCATCTTATTTCTCGGATCTAAAATGCCCGCAATGGCCAAAAGCTCACTAGTATGATCCCAATATTTGTCAAACTTTTCTACCATTTTCTCAGCCATTTTTCTAATAATCTCACTATTGTCATTTTGCCTCCACTTAGTTAATGCAAGTTTAATCTCACAAACATTACGAAAATACAAATTTGAAGTTGGATAATTTTTACCAGAAAAAAACCTTAGTTGCCTTATAGAATATTTCCAACTTTTGACAAACAAGAGTAGCCATTTGCCAATCATGATCACTAAGCACATCAAAATTCAACCTTCTATGTAGACGTTTCAACTTATTAAAAACTTCTTTAAAAGGCAAACAAGTGTCAAGCAAATCATATGTGGAGTTCCACCTAGTTTTACAATCAAGACTCACCCTTTTAGGTTTAGTCACATTCAAAAGGCGACAAGCTTCCTCAAACTTTTCAATTCTTTTAGGAGTAGACATCCAAAATGCAACACAATCTCGAACTTTGCAAATAGCAGAATCAATGACATCTAAACCATCTCTCACAATCAAGTTAAGAATGTGAGCACTACACCTCATATGCAAAAAATCTCCACCCAACATTAAAGAACTACTTTCTAATTTATCCATCAAGACATTCATCATTGCATCATTTGTGGTAGCATTATCAACAACAATAGAAGAGATTTTATTTTCCAAGGTGAATTGAGAAAAACAATCCAAGAATATCTTGGCAAGAACCCCTTTGTTATTGGGTATGGAACATAACAAAACCTAAACAAAATTCACACACCAACATGGATTCAAGTTTAAATAAAATTCACATAACTAATTTAAAATTCAATACCACTGAAATTTAAATGAAAGGAAAAGAAATTACCTTAGAGTTCTATTATGTAAAACCCATTCTTCATCAATGAAATGTGACGTTACAGCCATATACCCTTTTTTTAGTAGAGGCGGTCCACATGTCAGTTGTTATTGCAATTCTACCCTCATTACGCTCCAGCAAGACTTTAAGAGAGCTCCTCTCGGTGTTGTACGTTTTTATCACATCATTTTTCAATGTGTTTCTCGAAATCATCTTAAAGTTGTCATTTAAACTCCTCATAAAGTTTCTAAAACCAATGTGGTCAACCATTGATAAAGGATACTCATGCATTACCACCATTTTCATCAATTCTTTCCTTGATACTTCTTGATCACAAACCACTTTATTTGGCTTTTTATTAACTGCTAAGTAAGTAGATCCATCGATTTCTCTTTTCACTTTTAATTGTGATTGATTAGATGCAAGGTTTAAATGTCTACTTGAACATTTTTTTTAGCATGTTTAAGAAGATGTGAAGTTCCACTACTCCCTTTGTAGGAAAGTATTTTCTTACAAGTCTTACATTTTGCCATTTGTACACCATTCACATGTACAAGGTCAAAATAAGTCCATGCTTCTGAAGTTAATTTCTTACTTTTAGCACTACTTTGTTCAGTAGATTCATTCTCAACATCAACATTACCCTCAAATTCCCCATATGATTCATGAATATGATGCTCAATAGGTTGACTAGAAGCACCATCAAGTGCATCATTTTGATTATCCATTTACTCAACAATACACTGTGATAAATTTACTAGTCATCATACTCATCAATTACCATTGAACTCAACATAAATCAAAAATTACCATTGAACTCAACAATTCAACATAAACCAACCATTCAACATAAATCAAAAATCACCATTGAACTCAAGTACTCAACATTTCCACATAAATCAATCATTCAACATAAATCAAAAATCACCATTGAACTCAAGTACTCAACATTTCAACATAAATCAACCATTCAACATAAATCAAAAATCACCATTGAACTCAAGTACTCAACATTTCAACATAAATCAACCACTCAACATAAATCAAAAATCACCATTGAACTCAAGTACTCAACCATTCAACATAAATCAAAAATCACCATTGAAGTCAAGTACTCAACATTTCAACATAAATCAACCACTCAACATAAATCAAAAATCACCATTGAACTCAAGTACTCAACATTTCAACATAAATCAACCACTCAACATCAGTCAAAAATTACCATTGAACTCAACATAAATCAACCACTAAACTCAAATAATTTAAAAACTACTCAAAAATTCAACACAAATCAAAAGTATTGTAGAAAAAAAAATCAAAATTAGGTTTTATTACCCTCAAATCCGCCTGTGAGGAGAGGGGAGAAGTATGCGGTGGCCGGTGGTGTGGCTGTCGAGTGTCAACTGTCGAGTGATGATTGCAGGGGCAGGGGCAACTGTGTGAGGGAGAAGGAGAACGCGTGACGGTGTGAAGGTGAGGACTGAGGCAGTGAGTAGTGAGGGAAGGGAGGGAAACTGAGGGTTTGAGCTTTGAGGTATTTTTATTTTATATATATATATATATATATATATATATATATATATATATATATATATATATATATATATATTATATATATATATATATATATATATATATTATATATATATATATATATATATATATATATAAGCGGGTCCTCCAGATCCGCGGGTCCTGGTCTGGGTATTTTTCTCAGATCCGGATCCGGACCCGTGAAATTTAAACGGATCCGGATCCGACGGGTCCAATTTTTTAGGACCCAGATCCGTGAAAACGAATACAAATCCACGGATTCGGGTCGGTTCCAATACCCATTGCCATCCCTAAGTACAAGACAGTGTTCCTAACTTGTCACCTTCGCCAATTATACATGAAGGGCAGAATCGGGTCAAGGATGCTCTCCGAAAATAGATTATAACCTCAAGATCATGTATGGGATGCGAGGAAGCCAATACAGTATCAGGGAACAACGTCATGCACTTGGAACTGGGAACAGACTGCAGAACCTAGACTACACACTTGGGAATGGGAACAAACAACAGAACCCAGACTGCAGGACTTTCTGACGACCAGCAGACCTTGCTGAGTCTCCTGAGTGTAGGCCCGGTCCATCTAGACCCTGAGCAAGCTTGGGATGTCATCTTTGCACATGGACCAAGCCATCAAGGATCTATGACCTCACTGATAGTCCACGTGGAGTCCTAGACGTTGAGTGAAAGAAGGGCTGTCTGACAGATTTTCTAGCTCAGAATTTGCCTAAGTATTTTGTCTTCTGTTTTTGTTGTTTAAGCGACTTATAATTAGCACGTGTTCTTTAATTAGGCTTGTAATTAGAATATAGCCGTTAAGGTAGTTAAGTGCTCTATATAAGGAGAGCCTCACCCCATGTAATGAAGATATCTTACAACATATGATTTCATTTGATTCAATACAAGTTGAGGTATTTCAGAAAGTTGTTTTCTGTTTTCCTTCTTTGAAGTTGGCGGTGACTTCATCAAAGGTATACGGAGTATCCTTTGATCTTTGTAGGCTCAAAGATTGTGGAGCAATCAATTATTCTGCAAGGAAACCGTAAGTACAATCCTTGAAAGGCATTGTACATCTATCGTTGGTATAAGAAACGTTGATACAGACACTGATCATCATCATTAGAAAACCAAGAAAGGATTTCTTGGTTCTGTTTTGTGTGTTGAGTGTTCTGTTCATCATCAATTGTTGTGTTTGTTAGTATAATTGATCAAAGGTTCCGCTGAACATTAACCTTTGCATAATCAAGGCCTTAATCAGCCCTGGTTTTGCATCAAATTGGAATCAGAGCCAATTCACGAAAGGGACAAAGGTAGTATAGAAACTGGGTATTTCAAGAACATTGTCAGTTGTCTGGAAAATTTCAGAGGAAAGAAGTTGCAGGGCGATTGTCAAGCGACAACATTCCAGAATCCTTCAACATTGTTCATACGAGATTCAGGGAGTGATTCCTCCTATTCTGATTTCATTTTTGTCATTCATTTTAAGTTTTTCATTCAATTTAATTCTACATTTCACGTCAGTGTACAAGTGTATATCTGGTATTACGATTGTGCGATTCTTGTTTTTGTTAAATTTGATTGTCGTTGGAAAATTTCTGTGCTGGTTATTGTTAGCTGTTTAATTGAGACCATGGACCATGAGGAAAGATTTGGTATGTTAGAGGATGGTATGCGTAGATTGATGATTCACTTGGGTTTAGATAATCAAGTCGATAGACCACAAAACCCTAATCCTCGACCCTATGATGATAGAACCATAAAGATTGATATTCCTGACTTTGATGGCCTTACCCATGACCCAGAACGTTACCTAGATTGGGAAAGTAGGATGGACCAATACTTTGAATTCAAAGACACACCACCAGACCAGCAATTCAAGGTTGCCAAAGTAAAAATGACGAAGGTAGCTTCAACCTGGTTAGAGGGAATACAGAGATTGAGGCTTAGGGAGGGTAGGAATAGAATTCACACTTGGGATAAACTCAAGAAACACATGAGGAGCAAGTATGTACCCCCAACCTATAAGCAGCAACTGTATGTTCAGTATGGTACATTGAAACAAGGAAATAAGACTGTGCAAGAGTATATTCAAGAGTGGGAGAAGCTCATTGTGATATGTAATGTCCATGATGATGAGGAATTGAGAATGGGCAAGTTTTTGGCAGGTCTAAGGGAAGAAATCAGAGGGAAACTGATTAACACACCTCATCTAACCATACACACAGCAGGATTAATGGCTATTGATATTGAGAAACACATGACTAAGGCAGCCACCTCATACCGCAGGATCAATAGGACTTACACCCCTAAGAACACTAGCACCACAGCAGCACCTGAGAGGGATGCACAAACAGACCTATCCAAGCCCAGCACTGTGAGGATGGTAGCACCTTCCAAAGATGTAGTATGCTTTAAGTGTAATGGCAGGGGACACTATAAGAAGGATTGTCCAAATGCTAGAGCCTTCACCATGAGGGAATGAGATGAGATTAGGCAAGACACTAGACCTAAGAAGATTTTGGTTTCCAAGAATGGGCAAAAAGAGGAAATATATCCACCTAACCTTAGTGATGATGATGGTACCTTCATAATAGATGAGGATGGGAATAATCATAGTTTTGAAGGAGACACTGAGGAAGAGGAGGAGGCAGACCTGGAGAGAGTACTGCCTGAGGAAGAACATGTTAGCCTGATCATGAGGAAAAGCTTCCACACCACACCCTTGGCAAAGAAATTTGACCAAAGAGAGAATATATTCCAGACCAAGTGCAAAGTACAAGGGAAAGTGTGTGACTTAATCATTGATGGTGGGAGTGAATCCAATTGTGTGAGCAAACAGTTAGTGAGTGAGCTGGGCTTAGTAACCAAACCTCACCCTCATCCTTGTAAGATGAAATGGCTAGACAATAAGGCAAATGGTTTAGTAGATAAGCAATACTTAATAAGCCTGACTTTAGGAACATATGTGGATGAAATCATGTGTGATGTGCTTGAGATGGATGCATGTCATTTGCTGTTAGGGACACCATGGCAGTACGACAGGAGAACAATACATGATGGTTACACTAACACCTATACCCTTAGGCATGTTGGACCTCTTGAGTTTTGATGATGACTACACTTTATTTAAACGAATGTGTTTTTAGAGATTATGTGTAGGTCGATATCCGGTTGTATTTATGATCGTTGATAGTACCTATGACTTGGTTCATGGAAATGTACATGTCAAAAGAATCTGAAAGATGTTAGAAGAAGTATATCACTTGGGATGAAAAATGGAGACAGTAGGTCTACTGTTCCCAAGTTGGATGTTCTAGCAGAACTGGAAAATGGAGACAGCGCACTGTTCCTAACTGAAGTCGGCCTACGTCCACTGTAAATTTTGATTACTATTTAATTATTATTTTTAGTTGATGTATTAAATAAATTTAATTTGTTGCAATTATAATTTATTAAAGTTAATTGGCAAAGTGTTTTCCAAAATGATTTTTCGTTTTTACTAAGTTATTTTAGGATCTATATTTAGTGAATATTGGGTTTGCTAAATATAGGAACAGCTGTTGTTGAAAAAGTCTTAGCTATTATTAGTTTTAAAGAACCGGTCTTAATATTAGAAAATAGGTTACCATCCCTATTATTAGTAATAAGCAACCATCCCTATTATTGGAAAGCTCAACCATGTCTATTTTTAGTCTAAAGTTCCAGCAGTTATAATTGGAAACAGGGACTGCAGCTAAATTTAGTACAAGGGAACTGCTGCTTTAGGGAACAAAAGCTATTATTAGTAAATGGGAACAGCGGTTATTACTAAATAACCGTGGGCTTGAATTGGTCAAGTTTGATGCCTATTTTAAGATTAACCGTAGGAAGACTTGGTTATTGTGATCCACAGTATTTTCCTTTTTAATTGGGATAAGGGAATAATGGTTGGAATATTCCATTTTATTAGAAATTTTAAGTTCTATAAATAGCACACTTATTCGGCTGTTCCTAAGCATCCAACGTATGAGCTTATTCTTACATACGATTATTTTTGGAATTTTTACAAGAAATATTTTGTTTTAAAAATTGCCAATCAACTTTCAATATTTTCTTGTGCAACTTTTGATTTTATTTTAGAGAATTATCATCCTTAATGTAAGGGTTTTTGAGAGTATTTGTAATTAGACTCGGGTGAGTCTAAGAGGGAATTCATATAGCTTTGAGTGAAGCTAGTGAAGTGTTTAGCTTTTAGTGGAGCTTAGGTTGTTGCTTTGAGCAAAGCAATTTGAGAGAGAGTTTAGCCTAGTGATTCGCTTCTAGTGAAGTAAGGTGTTTAATGTGATTGTAACTAATTGCCTTAAACTTAGTGGAGAATTTAGAAATCCCGTGGGGTCGTGGTTTTTCCTTCTAATTAGGCCTAGAAGGTTTCCACGTAAAAATCGTTTGTCTCTTTTATTATTTCGCTCTAAGTTTAAGCTTTATTTATTTAACTAATTCCGCAAAAACCGGGCAAAAACGTTTAAACTTGTAACTACAACAATTCACCCCCCCTCTTGTTGCTGTTCCCCCTCTTGTTGCTGTTCCCATTCCTGTTTAAGTCTACAATTGGTATCAGAGCCCTGTTCCCATTTTAATCAGGAAACCCTGAGGGCAGATTCTAGTGTTCCCGAAAATGTCAATTATTAACGAGCGAAAGAAAGAAGGGTACTCCACTCAAAGACCACCCATGTTTGATGGAAAAATAGGATGGAGATCTTTATCAAAACGGAAAATTATCAAGTTTGGAGAGTCATCGAAATTGGAGACTTTGAGGTAACCACTACTAACTCCAATAATGAAATTGTTCTCAAACCCATAACCGAATTTGAAAAAGAAGATTTTCAGAAAATGGAATTAAATGCTCTTTCTATAAAATTGCTTCACTGTGGTCTTGGACCAAACAAGCATAATAGAATAATGGGGGTGCAAGTCTGCCAAGCAGATTTGGGACCTGCTGGCTGTAACCCATGAAGAAACAAGTGAAGTCAAACGTTCCAAGATCGATTTGTTGATGTCTAAATATGAAAGATTTGTAATGGAACCAAGAGAAAGCATCCAAGAGATGTTCACAAGGTTCACCAACATTACAAATGAACTTGTCTCTCTTGGAAGAATAATTCCCACCGATGAACAAGGAAGATCCTTAGGAGCCTTCCTCAAGATGAGCGCTGGATGGCCAAGGTTACAACCATACAAGAGTCCAAAGATTTTACAAAGTTTAATCTAGAGGAGCTGGCTGGTTCCCTAATGACGCATGAATTACATCTGGGAACAGTCGACAGTTCTTGGAACAAGGGACTGGCCTTGGCAGCTGGGGAACAGGACGAAACAGAATGTGATGAGGAAGAGGCTGCCTTACTGGTACGAAAATTCAAGAAGTTCTTCAGGAACAACAGGTATACAAACCAAAGAAACAACAAAGAAAGAAAAACAAAAACCAATCTTGAATGCCACAAATGTGGAACTACCGAGCACTTCATCAAGGATTGCTCATTGTGAAAAAGGAAAAGGGCAAGGGAAAGGCAAGGGATTCAAGAAGACCGTTAAGCAAAGAAAATTTCAACAAGATCGACTTTCGAAAGGCCATGATCGCTGCTTGGGGAGAATCTGAAAGTGATAATGAAACAGTAGTCCCCGAAGAAGAAGAGACAGCAAACCTATGTCTCATGGCTACGCATGAAAGCAAGGAGGTGAAATCCAAAGGAAAACATGTCCAAGTGAAGGGGAATAGCTCATGGTATCTCGACAGTGGGTGTTCCAAGCACATGACGGGTGACAAATCTAAATTTCTCTCACTTGAAGCCTATGATGGGGGAACAGTAACCTTCAGTGACAATATGAAGGGTGAGATAATCGCCAAAGGAAAGGTTAGAAGGTCCTGTTCCCATGCCATCGACAATGTATTTTTAGTCGAGAATTTGAAACATAACTTACTTAGCATTTCTCAATTTTGCGATAAAGTTAACTCTGTGAACTTTACTTCTAAAAAGTGCATTATATCTAGGAATGACACAGGAGACACCGTTCTTGAGGGAATCAGAAAAGGGAACAACTGTTCCCAGAAACAGTCTAACGTGTCTAAGTGTTATAGAAGACGACCCACTTCTTTGGCATAAGCGTCTAGGTCATGCCAGTTATACATTGATTAATACATTAAGATCAAAAGACCTATTAAGAGGACTACCAAGTATAAAATTCCTTAAGGATGAAATTTGTGATCCTTGTGCCAAAGGAAAACAAGTAAGGTCATCTTTTAAATCAAAGAATGTTGTGACCACCTCTAAACCGCTTGAATTAATACATATGGATCTATGTGGACCTATGAGAATACAAAGCCGTAGTGGCAAAAGATATGTGTTTGTTATTGTTGATGATTATAGTAGATTTACATGGACCTTATTTTTAGTAAGCAAAGATGAAGCTTTTAATGAGTTTGTTTCTTTCGCTAACAAAATACAAAAATCTACAAATAATCAAATCATTCACATAAGGTCAGATCATGGTAAAGAATTCAAAAATTCAAGTTTTATGAATTATTGCAATGAACATGGAATAAGTCATAATTTTTCCGCACCAAGAACACCACAACAAAATGGTGTGGTTGAAATAAAAAATAGAACTTTAGAAGAAATGGCTAGAACTATGTTAATTGCTAGTGGTCTACCTAGAAATTTTTGGGCTGAGGCTGTCAATACTGCATGTTATATTTTGAATCGAGTATTAATAAGACCAATCACTTCAAAAACACCCTATGAATTACTTAAAGGTGTTAAACCAAATATCTCCTATTTTCGTGTGTTTGGATGCAAATATTTTGTTCATGTTAATGGGAAACGAAATATAGAAAAGTTTGATGATAAAACTAATGAAGCAGTATTTCTTGGTTATTCATCACATAGTAAGGCTTACAGAGTTTATAACAAAAGAACAATGTGCGTGGAAGAATCCGTTCACATAATTTTCGATGAAACTAACTTTTTGTCAAGTGAACAGGATACAAATAATTTTAAGATAGGTCTTGCAAATCTAGAACACGATGATGAAGGATTGAAAGTGCAAGATCAAGGAACAACAGGTGAACAGGCGTTTCCAGAAGAAGCAGAAAGGCCTGATCATAATCTGGAACTGCCAGTTCAACAGGACCAGCAGACTGTTCCCAATCCAGATGTTCCCACAGATGAGCAAAATGATCTAGTAGCTGAAAAGAATGTTAATCAATCTAATGAACCAGAACATGCTATTGCTCCCACAAGAGAATTTGTGCCCAAACCTTAGAATTATAAAATTTATCATCCTCTTGATCTGATTATAAGTGATTTGAATAAGGGAACACAAACAAGATCCCAAATGAGAAACTTTTGTGCACACTTTGCGTTCCTATCACCACTCGAACCAAGAACCACGAAGAAGCTCTAAAGGATTCCGAATGGATCGTAGCCATGCAAGATGAATTGAACGAGTTTGAAAGAAATAAAGTATGACACTTGGAACCCAAACCAAAACACAAGAAGATAATTGGTTTGAAATGGGTATTTCAGAATAAGCTAGATGAGCATGGAATAATTGTAAGAAACAAAGCAAGGCTCATGGTCAAAGGGTACAATCAACAAGAAGGTATTGATTATACCGAAACATTTGCTCCGGTAGCAAGGTTAGAGGCTATTAGAATTTTAATTTTTTTTGCTGCATTCATGAACTTTAAATTATATCAAATGGATGTGAAATGTGCTTTCTTAAATGGTTTTCTTGATGAAGAAGTCTTTGTTGAACAACCCCCAGGCTTTGAAAATACCTCTTGTCTTGACCACGTCTACAAGCTTGATAAAGCTCTTTATGGCTTAAAACAAGCTCCTAGGCAATGGTATGAAAGACTATCAAAGTTTTTAGTTCAAAATGACTTTGTGAGAGGTAAAATTGACAAAACCTTATTCTTTAAGAATAGAGGTTTGGATATTTTAGTTGTTCAAATATATGTTGATGATATTATTTTTGGTGCCACAAATGAATCACTATGTAAAGAATTTGCTAACCTTATGAGCACTGAATTTGAAATGAGCATGATGGGAGAATTAAATTTCTTCCTTGGTTTGCAAATTAAACAAACTGCAAATGGTATCTTTATTCATCAACAAAAGTATATAAAAGAACTTCTTAAGAAATATGGCCTAAACTACGCTAAAACCAACAATACACCAATGGCTACTAATGTTAGGTTAGATGAAGACCCAAATGGAACTAAAATTGATCAAACTATGTATCGAGGCATGATTGGCTCTTTATTATATCTAACTGCTAGTAGACCCGATATTGCTTTCAATGTTGGCTTATGTGCTAGATTTCAATCCAATCCTAAGGAATCACATCTTATTGCAGTGAAACGAATTTTAAGATATTTGAAGGGAACAGATGATTTGTCCCTATTTTACCCTAAAAGTGATGTCTATGACTTGAAAGGTTTTAGTGATGCAGATTATACAGGAGATCTTGTGAATAGAAAAAGTACTTCGGGTATGGTACAATTTCTTGGATCATGTTTAGTTTCATGGTGGTTCAAGAAACAAAACACAGTTGCATTATCCACAGCCGAAGCTGAATATGTAGTAGCAGCTGCTTGCTGTTCCCAAATGCTTTGGATAAAACAGCAGCTAAGAGATTTTGGTATTAAATTTGAATGTGTTCCTATCTTTTGCGATAATACCAGTGCCATATGCATATCTAAAGATCCAGTGCATCATTCTAGAGTAAAACACATCCACATTAGACATCATTTTTTTAAGGACAATGTCGGAAATAAAAATATTATCGTCAAGCATGTTAATACTAACGAGGAAATAGCTGATATCATGACAAAACCACTTCTAAGGGAACAACATGAAAAGATGAGATTAGAACTTGGCATGATTAAGCTACATTGAAGTATGTGACAAGCATGATCCTCGAAGGCAAAATGAAAATTGAAAAGGTCAATCAACCACAAGAATCTTGATTGAAAAATCAATTATCGAAAGTATCAGGTACGCAATTATTTAAAGTAGATACTGTGAATGCTCGTATGTATGCATGTTCAATTTTGATCAGACAATGGTAGCATAAAATTACTATTTATTTCATATTAATAATTCCTTTTATCTAGTATTTTTTAATAATGGGAGTTAAATCATCATAGTTCATCATTAAATTCATTTGTTTCCATTTCACACTTTGTGTCCACATGCATAAATTAAATGAGGAACATTAAACACCTAAAACACACGTCCCCTCACACTCATTATATACACTCTCACACGTCAAACCCTAATCTCTTCATCTTCAATTGCAATCAACACTCAATCCTAAAATCATCTTCATTTTCTCGCATTTTCTGCAAATTTCACTTCACCAATTCACCAAATCACCATGAGAACTAAGAGCCGTACACCCAAAATGAAACAACCCAAACCTTTAAGAGTTGTTCACCCAACACCTTTATTAACCGCTCAAGAGTCATCTTTGGAAGAACAGCAGGACACTCCTGGTGGCTCTAAAAGGCATGTAAGGAACAAGAGAAAGAGACCATCCACTTCAGGAAAATCATCTTCAGCAAAGAAGGAAAAAGTTACTGAGCACTCGAACGCTGAAGAAGTGTCAAAAGAAATGATGGTTGGGTTTGGACTAGACAAACAATGGTATGACGCAACTTTTTTCCCTCAGTTACACGCAATATTACAAACTCAGTCTTGGGAATCTTTGATGGCAGAATACTGCTGCAATCCAATATACCCAAAACTAATGCGTGAGTTTGTCTTGAATTTTTCTGTTAACCTTGGTGTTTGTTCGAGTACTGTTAAAGAAATTAAAATTGAATTTAATAGTCAGAAATTGGGAGAATGGGTAGGTGTGCCCGCAAATGGATTTGATGTTTATTATGTTAGATCAAAAATAACTTTCTTTGAAATTGATGAAAAGAGTGTTTGGAAGTTTTTAGGGATCACTGAAAAACGAGAGAAGGTGAGCCACAATGCACTGTCCCCTTTACACAAATTGTTGTATAACATTGCTCGTAGATTTGTTTTGCCGCAAAATTGTAAACGCAGTGAAGTAAGTCTGCAAGATGCAACCCTAATCTATTGCATGGCTAACAACATTAAAATCAATTTTCCCTCTTTGATGATCTCTCATTTAAGTGAATGTTCATTAAAAGGCTGTGTTATAGGGTATGGAGGTTTGTTAACTTGGATTTTCAGGAAGATGGGTGTTCCCCTGGAAGGTCAAAACTTTCCCATGGGTCGGAATAATATGATAGGTGCCAAGTGCTTAAGTAACTTACACCTTAAATTGAATGAGAATGGGACCCTTGAGAATGTTGGTAAAACAATTAATATTTGTTCTAATGACAAGGAGGAACAAGAGGAGGAAGAGCATGAAAAGGAGGTACAGGAACCTGTTCCCTCTGTCACTGAAAAGGCTGAAGGATGTACTGACAGGGAACCAGAGGTAACTAGTAAGGGGGAAGTTGCAAGGGAAGCTGGAAAGGAGGAAACTGGAGTCAATAAGGAGGAGGTCACTGTGCCCAAAGAGAAGCAGTCTGGCTTCACTCCTAGGAAGAGCAGAAGGCTTGCTGCTAAAGGGAAACGACCTGTTGTTCTTGATGATGACTCTTCGTCCTTTAAAACTACTAAACCAATAAATCCTCCCTCACCAAAGCCAACAACTCCATCATCCCATCCTTTCCCATCACCACAACCATCACCTAACCCACAATCACCACCACCTGTCCACTCCTACCAAGGCTTTGATCAAACCTCAATTCCCACAGCCCCCTTGTTTTCCCTACTCCTTAAACTAGATGACCTGCTGGCACGTTTCTTTGCATTTCAAGATGAAATCCGTGTTTCCTTAGCCTCTCTAATTGATCAGATGACTCAAATGGAGGCTCATCTGGGTGCAAAACTGGATACTGTGGAGGTGGAAACAGAATATGTAGATGATGAAGCTCCTGCATCCTAATTCTTCCTGATAATTTTCAATATAAACTTTTATTTTGGTACAAGTTGGGGTACATTTGCTTATCTTTTTCATACTTTGAACTACATTTTCTTTGTGCTACTAACTGTTTGTGAAAATTAATTCTTGCTCATCATGCTTGCATTCATTGGTAATTGCTTTTAATTGTTGCATCCTTATTTAATCTTTGGCTATACGTTTAGTGCTGTGGTTTGATTGTTCTAAATCTTTTTGATTGATGTCAAAAGGGGGGATATTTGGAACAAACTTAAATGCTTGAGTATGCTTGGTTTTTATCAGTATTTATTTTGTTGAACATTAGGACTGTGGCTATGCTCTATGATCTTAATGCTATACGCTTTACTACTGCATACATGCTCTGATATATAATATGAATTGGATTATATGTGATGATTTATATGAATTAAGCTTTGATTAGTAATAAGTTTAGCTCTGATATACATACTGAGATACATACTTTAATTTGTATGATTTCTATGCTCTGATGATTACTTGAATGCTATGATAAAAGTTCTTACAATGCTTAGAATTTTGGTAAGTTTTGTTTTGTTTAGTTTTATTTGAAATCTTAAGTTATAAACTATTTTAAATAATTCTAATTAATAGAGTAATTTGTTTTTAATTTATGCTTGGTAAATTATATTGTAACTAGTTAATTTACTAAGTAATGTAGAGTTGTTTTAATCTCTAACATGCTCTATAATACTGGATTTACTCTATCTTATTTAAGTTTGTTTAAAAATTTTGTCATCATCAAAAAGGGGGAATTTGTTGGACCTATTGAGTTTTGATGATGACTACACTTTATTTAAACAAATGTGTTTTTAGAGATTATGTGTAGGTCGATATCCGGTTGTATTTATGATCGTTGATAGTACCTATGACTTGGTTCATGGAAATGTACATGTCAAAAGGATCCGAAAGATGTTAGAAGAAGTATATCACTTGGGATGAAAAATGGAGACAGCAGGTCTACTGTTCCCAAGTTGGATGTTCGAGCAGAACTGGAAAACGGAGACAGCGCACTGTTCCTAACTAGAGTCAGCCTACGTCCACTGAAAATTCTGATTACTATTTAATTATTATTTTTAGTTGATGTATTAAATAAAGTTAATTTGTTGCAATTATAATTTATTAAAGTTAATTGGCAAAGTGTTTTCCAAAATGATTTTTTGTTTTTACTAAGTTATTTTAGGATCTATATTTAGTGAATATTGGGTTTGCTAAATATAGGAACAACTGCTGTTGAAAAGGTCTTAGCTATTATTAGTTTTAAAGAACCGGTCTCAATATTAGAAAATAGGTTACCATCCCTATTATTAGTAATAAGCAACCATCCCTATTATTGGAAAGCTCAACCGTGTCTATTTTTAGTCTAAAGTTCCAGCAGTTATAATTGGAAACAGGGACTGCAGCTAAATTTAGTACAAGGGAACTGCTGCTTTAGGGAACATAAGCTATTATTAGTAAATGGGAACAGCGGTTATTGTTAAATAACCGTGGGCTTGAATTGGTCAAGTTTGATGCCTATTTTAAGATTAACCGTAGGAAGACTTGGTTATTGTGATCCACATTATTTTCCTTTTTAATTGGGATAAGGGAATAATGGTTGGAATATTCCATTTTATTAGAAATTTTAAGTTTTATAAATAGCACACTTATTCGGCTGTTCCTAAGCATCCAACGTATGAGCTTATTCTTACATACGATTATTTTTGGAATTTTTACAAGAAATATTTTGTTTTAAAAATTGCCAATCAACTTTCAATATTTTCTTTTGCAACTTTTGATTTTATTTTAAAGAATTTTCATCCTTATTGTAATGGTTTTTGAGAGTATTTGTAATTAGACTCGGGTGAGTCTAAGGGGGAATTCATATAGCTTTGAGTGAAGCTAGTGAAGTGTTTAGCTTTTAGTGAAGGTTAGGTTGTTGCTTTGAGCAAAGCAATTTGAGAGAGAGTTTGGCCTAGTGATTCGCTTTTAGTGAAGTAAGGTGTTTAATGTGATTGTAACTAATTGCCTTAAACTTAGTGGAGAATTTAGAAATCCCGTGGGGTCGTGGTTTTTCCTTCTAATTAGGCCTAGAAGGTTTCCACGTAAAAATCGTTTGTCTCTTTTATTATTTCGCTCTAAGTTTAAGTTTTATTTATTTTTATTAATTCCGCAAAAACAGGGCAAAAACGTTTAAACTTGTAACAACAACAATTCACCCCCCTCTTGTTGCTGTTCCCGTTCCTGTTTAAGTCTACAAGGCACAATAGGAAGAGGAAGGAGTTATTGCCTTTGCCTCCACACAGAGCTGTTCCCCCTAAGACCACTAAGGCACCTATACATTTGATAAACAAGAAGGTAAGAGTTAAGGAAGACAGAAGGGAAGTGCAAGCCTTTCTGTTGTTCAACAAGAAGGTTAGACAGAAGAGTAACAACTTAGATGTAGGAAATGTTAACTTGTTAGAACAGTTTGCTAACAATTCAGACCATAAATACTTTTACAATATTTGGGAACAAAATAAGCTTAATGCCAAGCATGCTAAGAGGGTTGAGTTCATGCAAAATTTCAACCTTGTTGCTCAGGATAAAAATGGGAAATCTAACATGGTGACAGTTACATTAAGTAGGAAAGCACGCTTACTAGCTATACGACATGCCAAGGTTTTGGGATTCAAGATGATTGAGGGGAAACATCAGGCTGATCCAAACTTCAAAACTGTATATACAGGGATATGATGTGTATGTGGAATAAGTACTACAATGCCTGTATCACTAATTATTCTTTCTTTGCATTGTAGAAAACATGGGAATGCTAAACAACATGCTGAAAAAAGATGAACATCCACAAGCAAATGCAAAGGATCATTGAGAGAGCTACTGCTACACATCAACAGGGGGTTAACAAGCATTCCTCAGCTACACAAGAGCATCAGATTGGGGATAATGCTTTCAAAACAAATCTGCTAGAGCAATATTGAGTCCTTGTCATACTTAACGTTAGAGACCTTAGACCATACTACACAGCATCAGAATTGAGGACAATTCTTTCCCAAGAGGGAGGAATTGATGCAAATGCATCAAGTGATCAAAACCTTGAAAATAGATCACAAGTACAAGACAGTGTTCCTAACTTGTCACCTTCGCCAATTATACATGAAGGGCAGAACTGGGTCAAGGATGCTCTCCAAAAATGGAACATAACCTCAAGATCATGTATGGGATGCGAGGAAGCCAATACAGTATCAGGGAACAACATCATGCACTTGGAACTGGGAACAGACTGCAGAACCCAGACTACACACTTGGAAATGGGAACGGACAACAGAACCCAGACTGTAGGACTTTCTGACGACCAGCAGACCTTGCTGAGTCTCCTAAGTGTAGGCCCGGTCCATCTAGACCCTGAGCAAGCTTGGGATGTCACCTTTGCGCATGGACCAAGCCATCAAGGGTCCAACACCTCACTGATAGTCCACGTGGAGTCTTAGACGTTGAGTGAAAGGAGGGCTGTCTGACAGATATTCTAGCTCAGAATTTGCCTAAGTATTTTGTCTTTTGTTTCGGTTGTTTAAGCGCCTTGTAATTAGCACGTGTTCTTTAATTAGGCGTGTAATTAGAATATAGCCGTTAAGGTAGTTAAGTGCTCTATATAAGGAGAGCCTCACCCCATGTAATGGAGATATCTTACAGTATATGATTTCATTTGATTCAATACAAGTTGAGGTATTTCAGAAAGTTTAACGGCATTTTCAATATCTTGATCCCTCCTTTGCAATGCTTTTGACAAGACATTTGTTATCCCTAGAATATTTAACATCAATTTCAAGAAAAAAATAAAATCAAAAGTTTGCAAAGTTCTTAACAAAAATGATGCTTCCCCTCTTTGTTCTCTTTCTCTACCATCTTGTGCAAAGAAATCAAGCACCTCAATCATTGCATCAAACATAATGTTCAAATTTACAAGAGAATGATAATGAGAACCCTATCTTATGTCACTAGCCCTCTGAAGAGTACGTTCTTGGTTTAAACCCTTACCACTGTCAGTCGCACCTTTTTTCAGCCTTTCTAAAAGTTTTTCAGCCTGTTTTTCTTTTAAAACATCTTGACGCTTGCTAGATCCTCCAACAACATTAACAAGCATAGATTAAAAAATACAAGCAATTTCCGTGTGATTTTTAGCGACAACAACTAGGGTAAGTTGCAGTTGATGAGCAAAACAGTGAACAAAGTAAGCCGAACTATTTTTTCTTATGATCAAAGTTTTAAGGCCATTAAACTCACCTTGCATATTACTTGATCCATCATACTCTTGACCCCTAATTCTTGAGATACTCGACCCGTGCTTAGAAACAACAAGATCAATACCCTCTTTAAGAGTGGAAGAACAAGTATCCTTTACATGAGTAATACCAATAAATTGTTCTTTAATCTTTCCTTCTGTATCAATAAAACGTAAAACTATTGCCATTTGTTCTTTCTTAGATATATCACGAGACTCGTCAACCAAAATACCAAAGACATCATTATTAAGTTCTTCAATTATAGCTTTTGTCGTTTCTTTGGCAGCGGCATTGACAAGATCTTTTTGCACCATAGGGGATACCATTTGTTGATTTGTAGGAGCATTGCTCAAAATAACTTTAGATATATCTTCATTGTGATCAGCCAAAAATTGTAAAAGTTCACGAAAACTTCCTCTATTTGAAGAATCCCGACTTTCATCATGATCACGAAATGATAACCCCTGGTGTAGAAGATATCTTATATAATCAAGTGATGCAATCAGACGTATTTTATAATCCCTATCAATGTCTCTAGATTGCATTGCTAAAGCTGTTACAATAGATTTATTTGGTTTCATTAAAATTTTACTTGCTTTCACACAAGAATTATGTACACTACCAACTTTTCCAACATGAGTTTTTAGTCGACTTTTTTTATCCCACTAGTTAGATCCCTCAGAAATAAATGCTTCACCACCACCTTGGCCCCCTACTTTATTTTTAAACAGATAGCAAGGCAAACAATATATTGCATCTTTAATCTCACTATATTCCAACCAATTCAGGTATAAATCATACCAGCTACACATAAACCTACGCATTTTATCTCCTATTTTTGTTTGAGGGATTGTTTGAAGCTTCGGTTGATAAGGACCTTTCATAAGATAAGCTCTTCGAATTTCATTTCGATCACTTGGATGATAATTTGAAAGCTTTTTTCTCTCTGCTAGGTCTCTTTTAAGTGTGTTGAGATCAACTCTACTTCGCTTAGAAGATTGTGGGCTAGTTGAACCATCAACTTTTAGGGGAATATTTGTATTATCGATTTCTCCTACTTCTTGTTGATGTGAAGATGATGGTTCTTGCAAAGATGATTTTCTTTTGAAATACTTTTCCATGAATGAAAATTCTATATCTATCAAAAATCAATTTACCACTAGTAAATTATCTACAATATAATCATTTAATATAAAGAATACACAATATGCACAATATAATATTAAGTTGACATAATAATCAATTAACAAACACTAGTGAAAAAAACCACATTTGCTGCGGTTTTTTGGCCATAATATGCTGCGATTTTGGCCCCAAGCATTAGTGATAGCAGCAGATGGCCTATTATAAATGTTACGGTTTAAAACCGCAGCAGAAAAGTCAACCATATGCTGCGGGCCTCCCTAAAACCGCAGCATATAGTGCAAGACTATATACTGCGGTTTTATGGAGGCCCGCAGCATATATATTATTTTACATTTTTTGCTTTTTTCGTTTAATGCTAATAAATAATCCAATATTGTACAATGTAAACAATGATTAATGCAATAATCCAACGATAATCACCAATTATCACCAATAATCTCTTTGTAAACTCTCGATCGTATATATAATAATATGTACATATACAAATTAAAGTCCTGAATTTAAACTAATTACATTATTGACCAAGAACAAAAATTAGCAAGATACGCGACAATCTTGTCTTTCAATTGGCGCATTTCTCCATCTCTGAAAGGGCGTGTTTCTCTTGAAATTTCGTATAAAACTTATAATATAATATTAAATTAAATGATACATAAACATTAGATTTTACCAATAGTAATAGATTTTACCAATGTTTTCGACTCCAACCTCCTTCACGGATTGTAAGATATCGTCCATGTATTTGAGAGTGTAGTAGCCGCAATCAATGGTATTATCAGCTTGTTAAAGCACTAAGAGAAAATAGATGTTAGTGCCAAAAAAGCTTAAAAACCTATAAAATCACAACTTAGCACGTAATTTCTAGCATATGACTATGATTTTCATTTCTAACCACTTCAACACAATAATATATACCAAATAGTGTTGTGTGCCAAGTTTCATGCAAAACAAACCAAGTTTGAGCTACTTTATGCGCGAAAGTGCCAAAAAAGCTTTAAAACCCATAAAATCACAACTTAACACGTAATTTCTAGCATATGTCTATTATTTTCAATTCTAACCACTTCGACACAATAACATATACCAAATAGTGTTGTGTGCCATGTTTCGTGCAAAACAAACCGAGTTTGAGCTACTTTATGCTCGAAAGTCCAGAAAAAACTTAAAAACCCATAAAATCGAATAGTGTTGAGTACCATTACTGCTGTCCATTTCGGAAACGTGGCTCTGTAGATCCCATTTTTCCACGCACTTTCTTCATTGTGTTGAAACGCATAGGAAAAGTATAACTATTTATATATCAATGTATGTAATAATTTTAATGTAATACTATATATATATATATATATATATATATATATATATATATATATATATATATATATATATATATATATGTATATATATATATATATATGTATATATATATATATATATATATGTATATATATATATATATATATATATATATATATATATATGTATATATATATATATATATATATATATATATATGTATATATATATATATATATATATATATATATATATATATATATATATATATATATATATATATATATGCATATATATATATATATATATATATATATATATATATATACATATATATATATATATATATATATATATATATATATATATATATATATACATATATATATATATATACATATATATATATATATACATATATATATATATATATACATATATATATATATATATATATATATATATATATATATATATATATATATATATATATATATATATATATATATATACATATATATATATATATATACATACATATATATATATATATATACATACATATATATATATATATATACATACATATATATATATATATATATATATATATATATATATATATATATATATATATATATATATATATATATATATATATAACACTTAATTAAATGAAAATTGGTAAAATTTATAAAATTACGTACGCATTCAACAAGACTTTGAATTTTTTGTTGCGAGGCGGGCTTTAAGCTTTTTGTAATGAGTCGAAGACGTGCACAGTATTCGTCAAAGGACATATGACCAAAAGTATCCAATGCAAACTACAAACGCAAATTTAAAATCAACAAATTAGAGATTATGTGAACTTAAAAATCAAAAGATAAGTTCACTTGAAAAAATAAAACTCAATCTTCCACATATGGAGTCAGAATGAACGTGTGTTTAAATGCAAGAGAATTATTCAAAGCAGTCTCAATGAATGCTTTGACGTCATCTGGATCATTTACGCTTTTAGTACCCGAAATTGACTCAGGACAAAACCATTCAATTTTTAGTGGAGGTTCGCAAGAATTTAGCTCCTCGTAAGCCACACTAAACTCACGAATAAGAAAATTAAGTCAGTAATTCGGTTGTTAATACAATTAAACAATAATCCTAAATTGTAAGATAATGAACATCACCTCATGTAGACATGGATAAGAGCTACAATCAACATTTCTCCACTCAAAAATTGCCCAATGTCACTAGGACCAAGAATTATAAATGGGCTCTCAAAGCAGAATTGTTCCTTCTGCAGGGTTAGAACGATTGGGTCCTCCTCACGCAGACGAGATGCACATGCAGCCATTTGCAAACTTGAGAGAGATCTTTTAGCTCCTCATCAGTCAAAATTGGAGTGATTTCCATCGACTTTGACCCAGTCGGCACCTTTGATGAGGAACTGATCTCTCTCTTAGAGCCCTTTGGACTCTTTTGCTATTTCAATTTATAAAATTAAATTAATGTAAGCATGCAATTAAAAAAATAAAAATAAATAAGATACAAATGATTATTACCATGGTAGTGAATCGGACCCAAGCATATGGCCATGTGACGAAACTACCTAGGGCGTCTGATAGTTTCTCAAGGCTCCATTCTAGCATTGGAACCCGGAGTGAGAAATCTTCAAACCCCTTTAGAATAGTTTCCACGGTGACACTGATTTGGCCACTTGTAACAGGCATCGAATGCACTATTTGGCCCTCTTTGGTTGGCTGTGCCATACCATATGCAACCTCAGTTAAGTCGTCATCACTAGCAACACCTAATTGAGGCAGCAAAAGAGAATAAGGAGTCGCCTCCTGAAAATTGTGTCGTTTAGTATAATGAGCATCATAATAAAATATTAAAACACGTTGCAATTTAAATTAATAAGTTCTTATATATTTAAAAACTATGTACCTTTACCACTGACTAGGAAGTTAGCTCCGGATTTTGAGCAACGGAGTTTCTGGTCTCCGGTGTAGCATTTTGCCCTTCGGGGGTAGTAATGGGCTAGGGTGCTACGGGGCTTATGGGCTCGGGTGTTGGCTCGACCGAAGCGTTAGGATCCCCATGTTGACTTTAGTGATCCTCGACAATTAGGTTTGCCAAGTCCACAGTGTGTGCTCCCATCTTCTGCAACACGAGTGCCACTTTGACGAGAACGTCCTTTGTAATTTCAGCTCTGAGGGTTGCTACTTCATCAGGTGGCATTGTTCGAGATTGAGTAGCAACACACTCTTTGCCGAATGCCTTCTTTAACTCCACGCGGACGCCTCCTTTTCCGACTACCCGCCCTCTATGGTCTTTCCCTAAGACCATATGCAATGCATCAACATTGCCTCTTGGGGTGAACTCCCCCGTAGCTTCTTTTTCCTTCCAGCCCATCTGTTCAAATAAAAAGTGACATATATAACAATTAGTATAAGTAAATCAAAGCCAAAAAATACAAAACAAATCAAGAATATACTTAATAATTTCAAAACTCACCACAGCATCAGCAACCTTCTTCGTTCCTGGATCAGTAATAGTAAATTTACCACTTGCATCTCGAGAATGAAGTCCGCAATACCAATCTCGCACCCGATCTCCAGCAGGAGTATTAACGGATGCGGAGGTAGTTGTAGATGAGGGCGAGGCTGGACTTTGATTGGGGTATAAACCCGCATCCACCCACTCTTTTCGGGCTTCATCCACCCGATCGGGTATAAAACTTCCTTTTGCTTGCTGATTCAGAAGCTTTACCACGCTTTTCCTGATTAATCAATAGAAATCAAATGTCATATATTAGTTTAATGATTGAATCAAAAGAAGTAAATTCAAATCAAAAGCTATAATATAATATGGAATACTTACAACTTCAATGGGAGTTGTTCTTTTGGCAACAAAAGCCTCCCATTCATTCTTCGATATGTGACCCCATATTTCATAGGGCATTTTTGAAGGTGCTTTCTCTCCACCTTCGTTTCCACCTTCGTTTCCCATTTTGACCTTTTTGGTCTTACGGGCACGCTTCTTGGTGATCCAGCCAGTTACTAACTTGATTTTGAAATCTCTGAATCTTTCAGCAACAGTTGAAAGAAACACATTCTTCTTCTCCTCATCGTTCTCGATGTGAAAAAGATTTTACAAAAGAAAAATTATATTTATTAGTGTCAATTAAATTAATTTTAAAATGAAACTAAATGAATAAAAATAGTAAAGTTGCTTACCATAGTATCATCTTATAGAGAGTTCTTCAAACCCTCTGGAACCTCGTTCCATGCGTACAATATCGAAATCTTGCGGATACATAGGCCCACTTATTTTCCATATTGCCTACGCCATTTTCCACAGTGTTGAGCCAATGCATTGGTTACAAATGCATGGGTTCTGTGACTTTGAGGTTTTTAGTAGGACCTCACCCTTTTCTTTTCTTAGTGGTAGTGGGAGCATCCGTTGGTGGGGCGTCTTCAGTGTCATAATCATTGTTAAGTGGTGGAGCGTCTTCAGCCATACGCTCGTATCTAACAATTTAGTCCTCTTCAGTCTCATAACTATGATGCTCATTATCCGAGGTCTCAATCTCGGGGACAATTTCGTCTCTGAAAAGATGCATTGTAGATGAGTACCTGAATGAGTATGAATAGAAATATATTAGAACATAGGAACGTAAATTCAATTCTAACCACTTCAACACAATTATATATACCAAATAGTGTTGAGTGCAAAGTTTCATGCAAAACAAACCAAGTTTGAGCTACTTTATGCGCGAAAGTGCCAAAAAAGCTTAAAAGAACGCTAAAATCGCAACTTTGCACGTAATTTCAAGTATATGACTATTATTTTCAATTCTAACCACTTCAACACAATAATATATTCCAAATAGTGTTGTGTGCAAAGTTTCATGCAAAACAAACCAAGATTGAGCTACTTTATGCGCGAAAGTGCCAAAAAAGCTTTAAAAACCTTAAAATCGCAACTTAGAACGTAATTTCAAGCATATGACTATGATTTTCAATTCTAACCAGTTCAACACAATAATATATACCAAATAGTGTTGTGTGCAAAGTTTCATGCAAAACAAACCAAGATTGAGCTACTTTATGCGCGAAAGTGCCAAAAAATCTTAAAAACCCTTAAAGTTGCAACATACCAAGTAATATTAAGAATATGACTATGATTTACAACTCTAACCACTTCAACACAATAATATATACCAAATAGTGTTGTGTGCAAAGTTTCATGCAAAACAAACCAAGTTTGAGCTACTTTATGCGCGAAAGTGCCAAAACATCTTAAAAACTCTTAAAATTCATACCTTGTGAATCACTTAGTTCAAATGTATTCCTTCTGTGTGATCTACACGCATATAACAAACATCTACATCATCTGGATCCACTTATTTTGGATTGATACTGGGCGGGGAGTCTTCAAAAGTTTCTTATTCTTCCTCATCCTCAACATCACCTATACCAAGGATACTTCTTTTTCCCGATACAACAATAGACCATTTTTTATCAAATGAGTCTACAATGTAGAATACTTTCTTGGCTTGTGTGGCTAGTATGGATGGCTTCTCAGTACCACGCAAACGAACTAAGTCTACAACAGTGAATCCACAAGGGTCGTCATGTTTTATGCATCGTCGATTATTATCTACCCACTTACATTTGAAAAGACCAATAGTGAAAATAGAGTAGTCAAGCTCCCATAATTCATGTACTCGCCCATAGTATACCAATTTAGCATCAAACGGCGATTGATCCTTGGCACTCGCGTAAAATGTAGATGACGCCAAAATAGAAACCCCACCATTCTATAGATAAGATGACTTCTTATCTTGACCCTCAGTCCAAAATGTGAAGCCATTGACATTGCAACCCTCATATTTGTTGACATCATCACGAGGACCAAAAGCTAACCACTTAAATATTTCAAATACACCCTTGAGTTCTTCACTTATTACTCGATTATGAAACCAATCAATAAACGTCTTGTTATGCAACTACATCAATCTCCTATCCCCTTTACAAGGATATTTTGCGCGCAATATATCTAAATGCTAATTCAAAAAAGGATGGGCTTCAGGAATATGATGCAACACATATGAGTGTGCTTGTAGAAGACTGTCTCGAGGAGGTGTGATCGTTTTAGAGCCAATTGTTCCTTTTCCTTCAAGTCTTCCTTCATGTCGAGAGGTGGGAAGTCCAATAGGCTTTGCCATGGCCAAATACTCGGCTATAAAGTTATTAATCTCATCGTTCACAGTGCCTTGAATCATACTCCCCTCGGGTTGTGTTGGATTCCTCACCTTGTTTTGTAAAACACCCATGTGTCTTTTAAAAGGATAACACCACCTTAAAAAAACTAGCCCCAAAAGCTTGATCTCACGAATGAGATGGACAATAAGATGAACCATTATGTCAAAGAAAGAAGGTGGAAAATACATCTCAAACTTTCATAAAGTTACAATCACGTCGACTTGAAAAGCATCAAGTTTAAAGGGATCAAGAACTTTACTAAAAATTCCGTTGAAGAACGAACATAGCTCAGTAATAGAATATCTCACATGTTTTGGCAATATTTCACGGATTGCAATTGGTAAGAACACTTGCATCATTACATGGAAATGGTGAGATGTAATGCTTCCCAACTTCAACTCACCATTTAGGGTCACAAATCTCTTCATGCTGGATGAGTACCCAGACGGAATCTTAATGCCATACAAAGACACACAAAATGCCTGCTTCTCTGCTTTGGACAATGTGTAGCAAGCTAGAGGCAAATAAACTTTGTCATTACTCATCTTCTTCTTA
>NC_080055.1:18638262-18649252 GCF_026212465.1 Amaranthus tricolor
AGAGTTCATAATATATCCTAGCGCTTTAACTATCAGTTTATCAAATATATTAGAAATAAGTGCCTAGAGTAATCGAACCTTTTTATGATTTTCCTACAATAATCCCACCCATTGATTAACCATGAATATTTTCAACTTTGGATGGTATTTTCCTAGAGTAAATCTAGTAACTGGATGACTTTGTTATAGCAATTTTTTTAGAAAAAGAAAAAGATAAATTGAAAAAAATGTTCAAAAATGAAAAAAAATTCTGAGTTTTTTAATTTTTTAGAATTTTTTATGTAAATTTTAAAATTTTTCTCTAAATTTACATTAATTTTCAATTTATTTTTTTTTTTGAATTACCTACAGTAGTACATCTAAACGAAATAATAATAATAATAATAATAATAATAATAATAATAATAATAATAATAATACCTGCCCCAATAAGCAAGAGTAAAGCACACATGATTAAGGTGAAGTTCTTCATGGAGACCTTAGAAATCAAGCTTGTTTTGAAATTTTAATTTTGTTAAGTATTACTTAATTTATTGCTTATGAGTTATGATACACTGATCGATCAATATGGTGGTTATTTATACACTTCAATTAAGCATAAAAATATTTTGCTTATAGCAACGGAATACCTAATCTGCAATAATTGCCTATTCCTTGATTTATTGCTTGCATTAGGTTATTCAAAACCGGATTGATAAGATCAAGATCAATCAAATGGTGAATATTGAAAATCATGAACTGTTTCCGACGCAGATAAACCGGATATCTAGAGTTGGTATTCTGATTTACCACAAATCGGATATCAAATATGTAATATTAATTTTTATAGATTTTTTAAGCAATATTAATTACCATATTCTAATGTCATGTACGTTTAAATATTTTAAGCTTTCATTAGTCTCATCTTCCCATAATGAAAATTATTTTTATGGTTTGAAAAATATATATTTTTTTGGTAATATGTTGGGAGCTCAATAACTGTAAGCGTGAGTTTTTGCTCTTTGGAGTTTTTTTTTATTTTAGATCTATATAAAAATCAAAAACAAAAACAATCTATTTGATTTCATAAAAACCAACTTTGAATTCGAATTCAATTTCCGATTTATGAATCAGATATTTGATTCGGATTATTCAATTTAATTTAATTTTTTAATTATTTTAATTTAATTTGTTTAAAAAATTTATTCATTAATTTAATTTAATTTATTATATTTTATTTTAAAATTAGTTTTCATTTATTTTTTATTAGCAAAAATTACCAACAATAATACAACTTGTTCCTTATTTCCCTACAATAATACCAACTTTTGATTTACCATGAATAATATCAACTTAGGGGGTGTTTTCCTAAAATATCCCTAACATATTAAATATCAACTATAGAAGATTATATGACAAAAAAATAGATAAATTAGTTAATAAACTAAAGTTGGTATCATTCTAGGGAAAACCCCCTAAGTTGGTGTTAACCATGATTAATCAAAAGTTTGTATTATTGTAAAGAAATTAAATAAAGATTATATTATTTGCGAAATTTTTTTTTTATTATAATATTTTAAATAAGAGTTTTTTAATTCGGATTTATTTTTTGATTAGCCTAATAAAACTTTTAATTTATTGTTAGTGCCAATAATGTTATTCAAAAAAGACCTTGCTATTAACTATATGGGGCACCTCTTTTAAATATCCCGTAGAATTGATTGATTACTCACATCTTGATTTTTTAAACACACAAATCGAAAAGATATATAACTATAGATTTGCCGTGATATAATTTACATGCGTCGCGATAGCCTTATTAGGTCTCTAGTTTGGAAATCTGGTCGACATGATAGAGTACACATACACTAAATTTTCCAACACGCGCACTGAGAAGATATTTAACGTTATTTACATTGTCACTAGAAAGTTATTTTTGAAAAACTAATGTTGTAATTATCTTTATGCTGCGCCTATTTAAAATTTTAGTCGAAATGTATATTCATACGTTGATTTCCAAACACGTAAATCGAGAAGATATTTAGTATTGTTTTTACAGGCATTGTAAAATTTTTCCAAACATGCATGTAAACTGAGAATAAGATAGTTAATGTTGTTTTTACCCATTGTAGTGACATTTAAAAAACAATAATTAATTTATAAATTATATATAATTTAAATCATAATTAATGTTATAGTAAATAAATGTATAAGTTTAAAAAATAATATTAAAATGAAGAGTGTATAGGAGGCAAAGGGATTAATTTCTTTTAATTAATAATAATCTTATACATTAACTAAAGCAAAAAACATTAGAAGATAAGCAGTAAGAAACTTGTTTGATAAAAACTAATTATAAAATTCATCTTAACAAATACAAAGTTGGGTGTAATGACAAATTTTTGGCTAAAGTTCAACTTATTTCATCCCTTTGAGTTTGATTATTTGACCCATTATTCGATTTGAGTGAGAATTTTTTGGTTAAATACGGCAAACACTTAAAAATGGAAACAAGTTTAAAGATATTGCACCATTTATTTACCACCCTTAATTATTGATTATTTTTAATCTCAATTAAAAATATAATTAGGTGTAATATTATTTGATTCGTCTCAATACAAAGATTATTAATATCAAGTTTTATAATTTTTGTTATACATAATTTGAGATAGTAATGATTGAAGTCATTCATAAACTGTGTGAAAAAGCAAACGTTACAAGTATTTTAGAATGCAGGAATTATATTTTGCATATTGTCAGGGGTGAAGCTAATTGTCCAAAATGCAATCCTATATATTTTTACCTTTGGCCCCCCTTTACTAATATATGGTATATAGTTTAAACAGTGCAAAGATATAACAAATTAAATTACCACAGCTCACATTTGTAACCTAAGGTTAAGGGATCAAATATCCTAATGTAAACAATTAGTTTTTTAATAAACTAATAAATTTATATTATCATGTCATTAATTTTTGCCTTTCAAAATTTTACATTCATCCTTTTTAGTGTGTGTATTTATAATTTTGCTATCATAATTATAGAGTCAAAAATACTTGATTTTTTCAAAAGGGATAATTATAGAGAAATTTCAACTCCATTTGTTGAATATAATATTCATTATAATTGAAGTCTATTTTAGTCTATATAATTTTCAAAATTTTCATAATTTAAATAGTTTTTATATAGTTATAATTTGCTAGTAAATAATTTAACTAATGAATTGCTATAATGTCATTATATATTACTTTTTATCTTTTATAATTTTATATTCATCCTTTTTTAGTGTGTGTTTTTATATTTTTGTTATCTTAATTGTAATAGTATTTTTTTAGAGACTTACTAGGCGAATAATAGAGTCAAAAACGAATTTAAATAATAATTATATATCCAATACACTAATTAAATAATAATCATTTAATAAATAAAATGATAACATTTTATAAATAATTGAAAAAAAATATATGATTTTCTAATACATTAAATGATATGGTCAAAAAAGTATAAAATCGATTGATATGGATAATATTATGGTCATAGTTAGAAAATAATTAAGTTAAATATATAAATATTAGTCATAATAACAATAACATCATCATTGAATATTGAAAGAAAAATTTTGTTAGGGTTGTTACACTTAAACAATAGTAAAAAGTGTTGATGTCAGCAGTATTTTGTTTTAGTAATAATTATAGATTAGAGTTGTCGATGATCCACTATAGTAGGTATTTTAACAAAAAAGTAAATTGAAACTTCATGTAAAATCATTAAAAAATTTTGAAAAATTACATAATAAATTTAGTATACTAAAAAACTCAGAAAATTTCTTAGCAGTTTTAAAATATTTTTTTGACATTTTTTTAATTTTTTTTTTAAAAAATAATAAAACTTGTTATAACAAGTCATTCGGTTACTGGATTTACTCTAGGAAGATCCACCTCAAAGTTTGGATTATTAATGATTAATTAATAGGTGTAATTATTGTAGGAAAATAATTAAAGAATATGATTACTTTAGATAATTTTTCCTTATTTTATAGAAGCTCATCTTTGTTAAACTTGTATATTTAAATTTTAACAATGACAAGCTCTACTCTTCATGGTCTAATAGTCTCTACTTTTATCAATTTTTCTTTTAAAAATAACAATTATAACCTTAAATTTTATTTAATTTAGTGCTCATATATTGTTAAAAAAAATTGAAATTGGGTTGATTAGCCAACTCTTATTTGAGTAGTCTCATAATAAGGTAGTCTCGCAATATGCTCCATGGAAATTAAGAGTTATTTATGTTTGCCAACTATATATTGATGGTGTAGTAATTTTTTATATGAGTAAGATCTGACCTAAAACTTATTTTAATGAATTAGTTTTGATAATCATGAATTGGATACTGGATGTTGGTTGAGATGTCGTTATACGCTAGATCATTTATCATCATATATATTTCTCGATTAGTATTATATAATATACATATTTTAAGTATGGTCGGCCCTATGCCCAATTAATTTGATTTGACTAGAGCAGTTCAAAAAATCCGACCCGAAAATCCGACCCGGAACCGAAAATTATCCGACTCGAAAAAATGTAAGTTTTTTAGGTTTACCGAACCGCAATTACCCGAACCGATACTTCACTCGAACCGTTTAGTAACCGAAAAGGGCAAAATCGAACTCGAACTGCAACCGAATTTTATAACCGATATATAAACTTTAACCGATGTTACCCGAACTGAACAGTGATCGACCCGAGTCAAATCCGACCCGAATTATGCACGTAACCGAATGCAACCTGACTAAAACCGATTAATATCGAATTGTTTTTAACCCGAACTGATACAAACCCGAATCGATTATTAATCGAACTGTTATTAACCCGAACTGATACCAACCCGAACCGATTATTAATCGAACTGTTATAAATCCGAATCACAGCTCTCCTTGATCCATCATCAAAAAATTTGTTTCTTCGTGACTGTGAAAATTGTGTCCGATAGAAGCAAAAACATTTACGTTAGAATATTCAGATCCAATATATGATTGTGAATTGTGAAGCAAAAGCCATAGTGGTATGACCAATAACAAAGAAAATTATGCTAATGAAAAAAGATTTTGGTCCATTTGTTAAAGCTAACTAAAAACACCAGAACAAGGGTTCAACAGATGAACAACTTACAAAAACTTGACAGTTGCAACCATTTCAACATAGGAACAACATATGAACAACATATGAACAACTTACAAGGGGCCATTTGATAAAGCTAACCATGAATATCAGCCTTTTTCTATACAAAAACTTACAATTTCAACTCAAACAAGAAAACATATGCAAAAGTACAACGACATTTGGAGATTTATAGTTGAAGTTTTGAACAATGAGAACCATGAAGACAAACTATATTAAAGATTACTAATACAATGAAAAAAATTAGTCAAAATATTCAAAATCAATTTACACAAAGAACGAACAAAAAATTCCATGACAAAATTACATGAACAAAAATTACAAAAAATCATTTTCCAACATAACCAAATATGCTTAGTTCAGATTTGAATGAATATGCTTGAGATCAATCCTGTGTTGAGCAACCAAATATGAACACAAACAGTGCATTGGTGCATTCTGAAGTCAAACAGCATGTAATCCAGATTGGTTATTCAATTTGATTGTTCAATTCATCAGCATATGAAGAATCGAATTAACAGTTGAACAGTTCAACCCAAACTTACAATTTCATGTAGTCTATGATAAACACTGATGATAAAATTGAAGTTATGAACAATGAGAACCATGAAGACAAACTATATTAAAGATTACTAATACAATGAAAAAATTTAGTCAAAAATATTCAAAATCAATTTACACAAAGAACGAACAAAAAATTCCATGACAAAATTACATGAACAAAAATTACAAAAAATTAATTTCCAACATAACCAAATATGCTTAGTTCAGATTTGAATGAATATGCTTGAGATCAATCCTGTGTTGAGCAACCAAATATGAACACAAACTGTGCATTGGTGCATTCTGAAGTTAAACATCATGTAATCCAGATTGGTTATTCAATTTGATTGTTCAATTCATCAGCATAGCAAGTACATACAGATTATAAGTTGTAGCCATTAACTAGTATCAATACATACAGATTATAAGAGCAAGAGTCAGCAGCAGCTCAGCAGGTCTGTGCAGCAACAACAATGTTTGTTCATTACAGTTCATACAGAAATTGAACTAAACCTTCATACAGAAGAGAATTGAACTAGCAACACAATGAATATAACTAGCAACACAATGAATATAACTAGCAACACAATTCATACAGAAGAGAATTGAACTAAATATAAATTTCAAAGACAATAGCATCAGCCCTTACCTTCCTTCACCAAATTTAATCAAGTTCACAGCCCCCTCATCAATGCCTATGTATACACTCCCTTTTACAAGCATACATGGAAGATCAATCCTATCCGAAAGTACCTGGTACAAATTTTATGAAAAGGCTATCGTCAAAACTCAGAGCAATTTACTCAAAGCAAAACTCAAAATTCAAAGCAATTTACTCAAAGCAAAACTCATCATTCCTCTCAATCACATCCCTAAAAAATCTATGATAAAATAAAATTCAGCCCATTACAAAATTAGAACTCAAATGCAAATCAAAGTTATATCAAAAGGAAGAAGGAGATTTACAGTAGAACTTGGTGCCTAATTCCAATTACCAGCTCATTTTGAAAGATAAAGAATGCCAAATTGCTACTAACAGATACAATTGCTACGGTACAGAGAAAAAGAAAAAAAACAAGAACTTGATACCTACGGTATTACAGGCTGCCGGAGATGAACGTGTTCTACCCGCCGGATTGGAGGAAAACAGATGGTATTGTAAGAGGGCCGCCGGTTTCAGTGAGAGGATGAAGAAGAGAGAGTTGAGTTAGGGTTTATTTGGGCGGGATTTGGGAATGTGAATGTCTGTCAAAGGAAAGGATGAAGAAAAGAACTTTAAGCCATGTTTTATCAAATGACGATGACGTGGCACGTTCTTAACCGTTGATCTGTTATTAGCATTATAATCCAACGGCTAAAACACCTTATCCGTGTGCTATCCAAATAACCAATAACATTTTGTGCAAGTAATGTATCAATTGAGTAATATATTCATCAAATTGGACAATTAGTTATCTTAATCTAAAATAATTTATTTGAGTAATATAAATATTTTATATCAAATATTAAATATTTTTATTATTGAATTTGGTAAAATTGCATAATATGGACTATTTAATTCAAAGTAACAAAAAAGGTGGAGTACTAGTTTCATTTACTATAAGTCTTTAATAGATCGAATTACGATAAGTGAATTATGATCGATTATTAATAGGCTAATAGCCTATAAATTACTTTAGAGTATTCAATATCAGTATTCAGTAATACTAATAAGTAATAAGTAATAACTAATAAATAATAGCATTGAGTTAACTGTAAATGATAATCTGTAACTGTAACTATAACTCTATAAGATAGTTTGTATTAGTTTCATTCACTCCAGTAGATCTAGTTCCGAACATTATTAAGTTTTAAATTAAATACGATGAATTATTAGCGTAATAGATTTATTATTTTAAAGTATTCAAGGTCACAAGTATAAATACATAATATCATATAAAATGGTTATGATTACTTGATTAATCTAATTCACTTTATTATATATAATAAGTTTCAATTATCAAACTTAGAAATACAATCGATTATTAGTGTAATAGAGTAATGTATAGACTAATAGCCTATGAGATAGTTTAGATTATTCTTATTATTCATTCAAACAAATCGAGTTTCGATTATCGAGTTTTAATATTTAATCAATTATCAAAAGTAACAACATGATGCATTATTATATAATAGTCATATATATATATATATATATATATATATATATATATATATATATATATATATATATATATATATATATATATATATATATATATATATATATATATATATATATATATATATATATATATATAT
The DNA here is from genome assembly GCF_026212465.1 of Amaranthus tricolor. Classification (NCBI taxonomy): domain Eukaryota; kingdom Viridiplantae; phylum Streptophyta; class Magnoliopsida; order Caryophyllales; family Amaranthaceae; genus Amaranthus; species Amaranthus tricolor. The sequence goes on from NC_080055.1 coordinate 18,646,269, forward strand.
ATTATATATATAAACTAATTGAAATAAATTGATCTGCCATAAAATGAGCATACATCAATTAAAAACCCGACTATTAACTTATTTCGATATTGACCCGATCGATAGTTGTCCGTAACCGATAACTACTCGAAAAATAATGCTCGAACCCGATTTGTGTCCGAAAAAACCGAACTAATGTAAGACCGATGACAACCTGAGCTCGATTGACACGCGACTCGAATTTCAACCGATAACAAACTGGTTTGAACCCGATAATGCGAACAACCGTTGTTAAACCGACATGTAACCAACCGATCTGACCCGAGTATGACCCGTTGTTGTATACAACCGAAAATTTACCGATTCGAAAACCAACCGAGCCGAATTACACCCGTCCGAAACCGACCCAATAACCCGAATGAACACCTCTAGATTTGACATTGTCAAACTATGCCCTAGAGCCCATTTTACATATGATGAGACGACCTTAAAATAAGAGGCTAATAAGTTAAATTTTTTATTATTGGACTCTTTAATTCAAATATGAGACATGTTTCAAGTGAGACCGTCTCATAAAAGAACTTGTGTATGCCCTAAATAAATCGATTAGCTGATAAAAACAATTGTAGTATTTTGGATTGATGACTTCGTAAATTAATCATCGTCTTGAGTTTTAATCCTTCCAAGATTATCTTTTTGGAAAATTATTCTTGAAGCAGTAAAAATTTGAGATCCCAATTCATAACGCAACTTAAATTATACTCCATCCGTCCTTATGAGAATGCACCCATTTTATTTGAGTAGAACTTATTGGAAAGTAAAATATGTTGGAGAATAAGACAAAAAAGAAGTAGATAATAGAACTAAGTGGTTAAATTGGGGAGAGAAAATAAGTTTGTTGATGAGATTTAAAGAAAGAAAGTGGAGTCATTACTAAAATGAAAATGATGCAAAATGAGTAATTTTTGATAGTGATGATTGAAGTCATTCAATAAACTGTGTGAAAAAGCAAACGTTACAAGTATTTTAGAACGCAGGAATTATATTTTACATATTGTCAGGGGCAAAGCTACTTGTCGAAAATGCAATACTATATATTTTTACCTTTGGTCCCCCTTTACTAATATATGGTATATAGTTTAAATAGCGTAAAGATATAACAAATTAAATTACTACAGCTCAATTATTGGAGTAATACATTTGTAACCTAAGGTTAAGGGATCAAATATCCTAATGTAAACCATTATTTTTTTAATAAACTAATAAATTTATATTATAATGTCATTAATTTTTGTCTTTTAAAATTTTACATAATTCATCCTTTTTTAGTGTGTGTGTTTATAATTTTGCTATCATAATGATAGAGTCAAAAATACTTGATTTTTTCAAAAGGGATAATTATAGAGAAATTTCAACTCCATTTGTTGAATATAATATTTCTTACAATTTAAATTTATTTAGTCTATTTGATTTTCAAAATTTTCATAATTTAACTAGTTTTTAAAGTTATAATTTGTTAGTAAATAATTTAACTAATGAATTACTATAATGTCATTATATATTACTTTTTATCTTTCATAATTTTATATATTCATCCTTTTTTTAGTGTGTGTTTTTATATTTTTGTTATCTTAATTGTAATAGTATTTTTTTAGAGACTTACTAAGCGAATAATAGAGTCAAAAACACTTGTGTTTTTTTAAAATGAATAATTATATAGAAACTTCAATTCAATTTGTTGCATTTAATTTTTTTTATAATTCAAGTTTATTTCAGTCTATATGATTTTTAAAATGTTTATAATTTAACTAATTTTTATGGTATAAATAATTGGCTAGTATATGAACTATTTGTCCCCCAATTTACAATCCTGACTTTGCACATACATAGTGTATGTAGTATCGGCCCTTATAGGGTCAAGACAGGGCCTTTGCGCTCACTGAAAAATTATTCTAAATAACGATACAAATTGCAAATGAGAGTTATTGTACACTTACTGTTTTAAAGTGGTCACTTATAATTTTAACGTGATCAGTTTTTACAGTTTTGGAGTAATAACTTATAAATTCAAATCCAAAACTTATAACTTTAAAGTAATCAATTAGAAAATTGAGCTAATTGTACGCACTCTGTCTCATATACAAAACTTGTTATTTAGACTAATCACTTCACAAATCAATCATCGTCTTGAGTTGTAATCCTTCAAAGACTATCGAATTTGTGAAATTATTCTTGATGCGAATATAATTTATTTTCTGACATTATATTATAAATATTAAAAAACTAAATTATGTTTGATTATACCTATAAGTTAGGAGCCTATAATTTATCTTTTGATTTGAGACTTAAAATCTCAACTCTGATAAGTCATTAAGTAAAATCATCATCGAACTTCTACTTAATTATGTAAGTTTCTCACCGTATTAATTAGTTACCTTTAGAATTTTTTTCTTTATGTAAAGTTTTTCTAATTTATTATGAAAAATGAATAAAACAATTACACTGATTTACTAATTTAATGGAAGATAGAAAATGTTAAAAACCAAGTAACTAAGTCATAAATTAATAAACATTATACCAATATTAATCTATAATATATTATGTAATTTCAATGATAAAATATGAAGTAAAAAAATCACAAAATTACTATTATTAATCGTAATGTAAGATACTAATAAATGTGATCAATATTAGAAATGGAGGGAGTAATTACTAATTGGTTGTCATTAGGGATGACAATTCAGTTCAAATTCGCCCCTAATTCAATTCGATTTGAGAAATTTAATTCGATTTGAGTTCGAAAAAAATAATATTCGACTCCAAATCCACGAGACATCGGACTTAGAATTGAATATAATTATAATACTCAAAGTTTTAAACGCAATATTTTTTGTTTCATAATTAAATATTAAAAGAGAGATTAGGTGAATTATGGCCAAAGTTGTTAAAAGCGTAAATTTAACTCAAATTGAAAAAACTCTCAAAATCTGATCTTAAGTTCGAAT
>NC_080055.1:18651852-18719352 GCF_026212465.1 Amaranthus tricolor
AACCTGCAGCCTTTAATGTTATTTTTTTTCCCTCGTTTTTTATCTTATTTTATGCTGCTTCTTAAAAAAACCGCAGCACATGTGGCGCAGCAGATAAATTTTTTTCCACTAGTGCCTTCATAGAAGGAATATGACATATCGTTTTGTCAACGTTAATTATACAATTCCAAAATAAACATATTATAATTATAATTTATAAAAATACATGATACAACATATCGTATGATCAAAATACAAACAATTATTTAATGATTGTATTTCCTGTATACCCTTTGAAATAAATTCAACAATCAACTATTATATTAATTATAATACCACTTAATAAATCTTGAACTTTATTACATGTTGATCAATCTTCATATATAATATGAAAATCTATATGTAACAGATTGTTATACTTGCTTGGAGATTAAGTTACTAAAATTCAACATTATTCCCGTGATACCCCGTTATTTTTACGGTTAAATTCATTTATTTTATTTTATTTTTATAATTGTTACATGTGTATGTTATATGATCATACTTTATGACCAATTGATATTTGACAATCATACATTAAATTACGTGTCGAATATAGTTTTTAATAAATTAGTACTTATTTTAAGTTTCACTATAAAGTGATTTAATGACACTTTATTTAGCCTTTAGCGACATGTAAATGTTACTATAATCTATGGTAGCATTTATATGAAATATCATTAGTACCTATGTCGTGAAAAACATTAGTATAATTTTTTATCATGCTGCTAAAAGATATAATAAATGTCACTAAATCTACTATATATACCATTTGAAATTTAAAGTTATGATATTTAAATTAAATGTTGCTAAATATAGTCCATTAAAAGTATGTTATGTTGCAGTTTTGGCAGTTGGTAGTTGGTCGGAAATCATGAGTAGTTTATGGAAGGTGCGTAGTTAATATTGGTCCATATTTTTGTAGTGGTATTCATAAATAAAAAAACTCCAACATCATCTAAGCGTCAACACAATTAGAAAAACATATTTATAAGTTATAACATAAATAAGAGTACATGATACATAAACCATGCATAGTTAAAAAACCCATAATTGATATACATGCATCAACTTAGCTTTGTATGTGATTATCACATCGCACACAAAAAACTTGCACAAATTACATGTATACCATTATTTTTTCTTTAGCTCCAAGCACACATAAAACATAGCAACGATATATAAATCGTAGCAATAGGCTGATTATCTTAGGCGCACGCACCAGGACCGAAACATGCGAGAAGAGGAACACAAACACCAGAGCAACAATCATGTTTTGCACATGGATAACACGAACTCCCTGATGAACTGCATTTTAGGCTGTTTTCTTTGGCTCTCACCACTTGTTCGATACCCATTGGCATCGCCATTCTTGCTATATGCATCTTTGTTATCATGTCTCTTTCTGCTATCCATTTTGTTGTCTCTATGTCTTGCATACTACCTATTATTGGATCTACAATAGTTTTGAAATATATGTTAGAATAAACAAGAAAATTCTACATAATAGGAACAAAGTTTGTCAAAACGCTGATACTAGCCTTTCTTTATATTTTTCACATGGTAACAAAAAGGATTATTATATTTATAAAAATTTGCAACAAAACAGTTTTAAGGTTAAGGCGGTTTAATGTTGAGATGTGCCTCAACTATGAGGTAAATATTGCACAATTCATTAGTACGAATTTGAGAATATAGAATTTTTTTTCCCAGATAATAATATTGGTAATTGATAATTTTTAGAGTATACAACATATTCTGGAGCCTCAACTATTAGTTCTAGTTTTTATTTTAGTTGAGTTGGTTTCTTGATATGGTATCAGAAGCCAACGTGACAAACGGTTAAGTGTTCGAATTTGAATCACCCTTCAAATTCAATTGAAATATTTCGCACCACGTATGAGAAGAGCATGTATGTTGCATCCATATTTCTAGCCCAAAGGGCTCTCGTGTGAGAGGGCTTGTTAGAGTTCATAATATGTCCTAGCACTTCAACTATCAGTTTATCAAATATATTAGGAATAATTGCCTAGAGTAATCCAACCTTTTTATGATTTTTCTACAATAATCTCACCCATTGATTAAGCATGAATAATTCCAACTTTGAATGGTATTTTCCTAGAGTAAATCTAGTAACTGGATGAATTTGTTATAGCAAGTTTTTTCAGAAAAAGAAAAAGATAAATTGAAAAAATGTTAAAAAATGATTAAAAAAATTCTGATTTTTAAAATTTTTCAGAATTTTTTATGCAAGTTTATAAAATTTTTCTCTAAATTTACATTAATTTTCAATTTATTTTTTTTGTGAATTATCTACTATAGCACATCTGAACGGAAGAAATAATAATAATAATAATAATAATAATAATAATAATAATACCTGCTCCAATAAGCAAGATTAAAGCACACATGATTAAGGTGAAGTTCTTCATGGAAACCTTAGAAATTAAGCATAAAAATATTTTTCTTATGAGTTATGATACACTGATCGATCAATATGGTGGTTATTTATACACTTCAATTAAGCATAAAAATATTTTGCTTATAGCAACGGAATACCTAATCTGCAATAATTGCCTATTCCTTGATTTATTTTAAGCAATAAAATAATAATACCCCTCTATGTATCATTAGTTCATTCCCTAGCTGTTCGTAAATTAATAGGAATAAATAATAAAATTATTATTTGCTAGTAAATTTTTATTGCTTGCATTAGGTTAGTCAAAACCGGATACCGGATTGATAAGATCAAGATCAATAAAATAGTGAATATTGAAAATCATCATCAGTTTTCGATGCAGATAAACCGGATATCTGGAGTTGGTATTCCGATTTACCACAAATCGAATATCAAATATGTAATTTTAATTTTTAGATTTTTTAAGCAATATTGATTACCATATTCTAATGTCATGTAATGAAAATTATTTGTATGGTTTGAAAAATATATTATTTTGGTAATATGTTGGATGCTCAATAGTCTGAATTAAATAACTGTAAGCGTGAGTTTTGCTCTTTGGAGTTTTTTTATTTTAAATCTATATAAAAAACAAAAACAAAAACAAAAACAAGCTATTTGATTTCATAAAAACCAACTTTGAATTCGAATTCAATTTTCGATTTACGAACCAAATATTTGATTCGAATTATTCAATTTAATTTAATTTTTAATTTTTTTATTTTAATTTATTTAAAATTTATATTCATTAATTTAATTTAATTTATTTTATTTTATTTTAAAATTAGTTTTCATTTATTTTTTTTATTAGCAAAAGATTACCAACAATAATACAACTTGTTGCTTATTTCCCTACAATAATACCAATTTTTGATTTACCATGAATAATACCAACTTAGGGGTGTTTTCCTAAAATATCCCTAACATGTTAAAAATCAACTATAGGAGATTATATGACAAAAAAATTGATAAATTAGTTAATAAACTAAAGTTGGTATCATTCTAGGAAAAACCCCCTAAGTTGGTGTGAACCATGATTAATCAAAAGTTTGTATTATTGTAAGGAAATTAAACAAAGATTATATTATTTGCGAAAATTTCTTTTTTTTTTATAATATTTTAAATAAGTGTTTTTTTAATTCGGATTTATTTTTTGATTAGCCTAATAAAACTTTTAATTTATTGTTAGTGCCAATAATGTTATTCAAAAAAAGACCTTGCTATTAACTATATGGGGCACCTCATGTAGATATCCCGTAGAATTGATTGATTACTCATATCTTGATTTTTTAAACACACAAGTTGAAACGATATATAACTATAGATTTTCCGTGATATAATTGACATGCGTCGCGATCGCCTTATTAGGTGTCTAGTTTGGAAATCCGGTCGGCATGAGTACACATACACTAAATTAGGTGTCTAGTTTGGAAATCCGGTCGGCATGAGTACACATACACTAAATTTTCTAACATGCAAACTGAGAAGATATTTAACGTTATTTACATTGTCACTAGAAAGTTATTTTTGAAAAAAAAATGTCGTAATTATCCTTATACTGCGCCTATTTAAAATTTTAGTCGAAATGTATATTCATACGTTGATTTTCCAGACACGTAAATCGAGAAGATATTTAGCATTGTTTTTACAGGCATTGTAAAATTTTTCCAAACATGCATGTAAACTAAGAATAAGATAGTTTTATGTTGTTTTTACCCATTGTAGTGATTTAAAAAACAATAATTAATTTATAAATTATATATATAATTTAAATCATAATTAATATGATAGTAAATAAATGTATAAGTTTAAAAAATAATATTAAAATGAAGAGTGTATAGGAGGCAAAGGGATTAATTTCTTTTAATTAATAATAATCTTATACATTAACTAAAGCAAAAAACATTAGAAGATAAGCAGTAAGAAACTTGTTTGATAAAAACTAATTATAAAATTCATCTTAACAAATACAATACTTAAAGTTGGGTTTGATAACAAATTTTTGGCTAAAGTTCAACTTATTTCATCCCTTTGAGTTTGATTATTTGACCCATTAATCGATTTGAGTGAGAATTTTACTTAAAAAATGGAAACAAGTTTAAAGATATTGCACCATTTATTTACCACCCTTAATTATTGATTATTTTTAATCTCAATTAAAAATATAATAAAGTGTAATATTATTTGATTCGTATCAATACAAAGATTATTAATATCAAGTTTTATAATTTTTATTGTACATAATTTGAGATAGTAATGATTGAAGTCATTTAATAAACTGTGTGAAAAAGCAAACGTCACAAGTATTTTAGAATGTAGGAATTATATTTTGCATATTGTTAGGGGTGAAGCTAATTGTCCAAAATGCAATCCTATATATTTTTACCTTTGGCCCCCCTTTACTAATATATGGTATACAGTTTAAACAGTGCAAAGATATAACAAATTAAATTACCACAGCTCACATTTGTAACCTAAGGTTAAGGGATCAAATATCCTAATGTAAACAATTATTTTTTTAATAAACTAATAAATTTATATTATCATGTCATTAATTTTTGCCTTTCAAAATTTTACATTCATCCTTTTTAGTGTGTATTTATAATTTTGCTATCATAATTATAGAGTCAAAAATACTTGATTTTTTTCTAAAGGAATAATTATAGAGAAATTTCAACTCCATTTTTTGAATATAATATTCATTATAATTGAAGTCTATTTTAGTCTATATGATTTTCAAAATTTTCATAATTTAACTAGTTTTTATATAGTTATAATTTGCTAGTAAATAATTTAACTAATGAATTACTATAATGTCATTATATATTACTTTTTATCTTTTATAATTTTATATTCATCCTTTTTAGTGTGTGTTTTTATATTTTTGTTATCTTAATTGTAATAGTATTTTTTTAGAGACTTATTAGGCGAATAATAGAGTCAAAAACGATTTTGAATAATAATTATATATCCAATACACTAATTAAATAATAAGCATTTAATAAATAAAATGATAAGATTTTATAAATAATTGAAAAAAAATATATGATTTTCTAATACATTAAATGATGTGGTCAAAAAAGTATAAAATCGAGTGATATGGATAATATTATAGTCATAGTTAGAAAATAATTAAGTCAAATATATAAATATTAGTCATAATAACAATAACATCATCATAGAATATTGAAAGAAAAATTTTGTTAGGGTTGTTACACTTATACAATAGTAAAAAGTGCTGATGTCAGCAGTATTTTATTTTAGTAATAATTATAGATTAGAGTTGTCGATGATCTACTATAGTAGGTATTTTAACAAAAAAGTAAATTAAAAATTAATGTAAAATCATTAAAAAATTTTGAAAAATTACATAAAAAATTTAGTATACTAAAAAATCAGAAAATTTCTTAGCAGTTTTAAAATATTTTTTTGACATGGGACACCCTTTTCCTTAAGGAATTAGGGTCCCCAAGATTTTGACTTTACTCTTTCCTAAGGTTATGGACTCCTCTTGGGCTAGAAAGGTCATATTTATCAAACGAAGGGCATATCTCAAAGCAGGGTGAGGAATGCTACTAAACTTCAGTCTACTTTCCCAAATCGTGTTTCAGATAAGTTGTCAAAAAGTAACTTTCTCATACTCTCCATAATCCTCATCATACATCTCTTCCACCCCAAAAACAGTTCGAAGTCGGGTAATAACTCCATAGCAATTGATATTGTGGTTAAGTGTAATCTTGCTCTAGTTTACATTGGCATAGCCATTGACTTGTGTTGATATATGAATGATGCTTTTCATTTGAACATCAAAGGTTAGTGGATGCTTTTCCATTAAGATGGTTAGTTGATCATATTATTTTCATTGAGAAAGTGCATAATTGCATTATACGTTTTGGTTTGCTTATGATTACTTAAGATTTGTTTCTTGCTTGTTTACATCCACTTTATTTATTTGATAAAAGTTTGACTGAAAACCCTTTTCTTGTGATTAATGTCCAAAGTGTCTATACTAGTATCATAAATTATCTTTCCCTTTTCACTTTATACTTGTGTTGTCCATATCTAATAACCAAAGTTGAGATTAGGTCCTTTTTTCCCAATGGCTTCGAACCTCTAATTGCTATTATACTACGTATTTGCATTATAGTCAGGAAGTAGTTGTAATTTAACTTTGATAAGCTTTAACGATTTTAAAAATAACTCTATCAAATTTTTACAGACGTCGTAATTTTCAAGCCTATTCTCAACCCAATTTTTGTCTCCTAATTCATCTAATTTTTTTCGCCTCAACTCTTTCCAGCCCAAATTTATCCTTTGTATTACCTAGCCAACCCATTCTTTATCCACCTTGAAGGCAAGGTGGAACTTCAGGCGGTCGCCGGTCGGTAATGTGATATATTGGTTCAAAGGGTATCATAAAAGAAGTTAGGCTTAAGCTGTATTCTGTTATATTAGTTAGGCTTTTTGTTATGTTTGCTGGACAGCTGTCAGGTAGGAGTATTCTTTGAGCATAGGCTATATAAACAGTCAACTTTGTATCTTACAGGTAAATTTTCAGAAGTAATTATCAATAAAATTGGAGAAGGGAAGACTTGAACTTGCCAAAGAAACTGTTGTTCTTTACTGATCTTGCTAACAATCTGCTTCTGTTTTGTCAGTATATTACACATTCACATGGGACGTCCATGTTCCATCACTACCTTAAATCTTCGTCAAAACCCAATATTAAATCCTAAGTTCTACCAACAAGGACATAACAGCAAGAAAATCCAAGAGCATAATGCAGAAGAAATAATTTATAGCTGGAATCCACATAAGTTGTCACTAACCTTGTATAGATCCTCTTTGCTGAATTCCATAAGTGGTCGTACCAATAGAATGCCTTGACTGTCTGAAGAATTGCTAATAAAATAAGGATATTTGGGAAATAACTGAGATGTTAATGCCATTCCTGCAAGTCCAAGCACTCCACTGTTGCGAGACAGCCTCAGGATAAACAATTCAGCCTGCATAAATTTCATCAGGTGAAAAATCTTTAACACATGTAATTATTCTGTGAAACAGATTAACAAAATTTAACATAAATCACATGAAGAAACTACTAAATAACCAAATTCAGTGTTGCCACTCAAACACCCTAAACTGCAAAGTAGTTTATTGACTCTAGGACGACCAAATTGGACTTGGAATTTAGTAGGAAAATGCATGTAAATCTAAATTTAGATCCTGCACCTGATCATCAGCATGGTGTGCAGTAAGTAGTACACCAATCTGGTTCTGCAAGCAAACATCTTGGAATATTTTGTACTTGCGCAATCAAAACAGAGTTCATTGGTGTTATGGTATAATAGTTGTAGCCGCTATGTTACTCGACTCCTCATTTTGTTTCAAATACCCGTGTCCGATTGTTCATACTCGGACAATGGTATGGCACTTCGACACTTCAACTTAAACATAAAATTGAATACTTAGACGTATCCGACACTTAAGACACGTACCAGTATCCGACATCAGTACCCGAGTCCAAGTAACATCAGTTGTAGGCATTTGGAAGCATCCATAAAATCAAAAGAATATCAATGAATCACTAATTTTCGAGAAACTAAACTCACCTCAAATCACGAGCATCTTCTTCCAAGTGCCCCACCTTTGGCTGACCATCAGGCCAGTCACAATGCACAATCTCATACCTGATTCCTAAAATAAGCCAAGTAAGAAAACAATCCACCAAAGAGATTCAAGCTAAAAAATATTACAAACATATTAAAATCCCTAAATATGTTTCTTAAGAGGCAGAAGCAAAGTAGTACCCATATCAGAAACCCAATGAGAAACTGTTTCAGCTTCTTCTTTACTCTCTGGCCGAAGCCCATGGTCAACAATAATAGCAAGTAAGCCCTCAACAAAGCCAGAGCTGTCATAACCGCTGTTTCTGGAAAAAGTCTTCCAATGTGCCATTAGGGCACACAAGGCCATACTATCAGCACCACCAGAGACCCCAATAGCTTTAGAAACAATACCAGGAATGAACAACACGTAAGCAAAAACAAAAATAAAAGAACAAATGTGAACAAGATAGGTCTTGAGTCAGAGTAACATAATTCACATACCTAATATCTACTTGTTTTTCATAAAATATGCCTCAAATATAAGTTCACAAAAGAGTAAGGGTATGATTTGCCGTCATCCAACACTCCCCAGACCTTTTAATCATAGCTTCTATGACTGGGATATATTGTGTATAATGATGATGATGATCAAAAGAGTAAGCAACTAATTATCATGGAGAAGTAGAACAAGGACTCTTAAATACCCATTTTAAGTTCTAAGTGAAGGATTTTTGGAATTATAGTGCAAAAACAAAGCCACATTGCCATATCGTGATCGTATCATAAAGGTTTTTGATTTACAGCGAGTCAGTGACCCATATATAGACCACCTTGATTGCAAAATCTATTTTGCGACCGTTAACATGACTGTTACCAAAATTGTTGTTTTACACTATGTTTGGAAGTGTTAAATACTTTAATTACGATGGTTTACTTGTTTTTCTCCCTTCTATCCATTCTTTTGACATTGGCTTTTCTCCAATTATATTTGTAGTAACCTAAAGCCACATACACCTAGACATACCTAAATCCATCCAAAAGAAGAATTCACCATTCTCCATTGTTCACATTCTAAAAAATGTACTGGTATTGCAGTAATATTGTTCATGCTCTACTACTACAATTTAGAATATCTATACATCAACCAATAACAAAATTCTCTTTCTTTTTTCCTTCTATAATTTAGACCTAATTTAGAAAGTGTTCCTAATTTTAAAGGCTGATGAAAAGTGAACAATAAAACTCAAGTTATCAAATTCTCTCACCCCCAAATTTCAGTAATTCAGTTCGTTGCACCCTAACACTGAAACAACATAATACATCAAATCTTATCCTAATACCCAGAACATAAACATAACAGAATAATCCTAGCAATGTTATTGAACTTCCTTGAAAGTATTGGTGGGTCATAAATCATATTCAGAATGCAATAACAGTATAACACAAACAAACAAACAAAACTTTATCTGTCAATTTCCATTGTAAAAAATCATGGTAATACATAATTAATAGAAGTATTTATGATAATCCCACAAAAAAAACAGTAAACTTAACACAAAACCCAAACTCAAAAAAAAGTTAAAAAGAAAGTAAAATTGGAAACTAACCAATACGATGATGGGGTTTAAGGGCAGCCATTTGCATACTCTTAGAGAAAGTATCAGTGAATTCTGAAGGAAGCTGAGAGTATTTACTCTGAGAGCATCTACAGAAGAATCTAGACGTATGGTGACGGAAGAAGAAAGAAACAACACCGTTTCGTAGATTAATTGGGTTCACCATTGACATTGAAGTTGCAAGAGTAGTAGACATTATTATTTGTTGTTCTGAATCTGTAGGAAGAATGAATGAACACATAAAATCAGGTCAATTGCTTTTTAGCCGGTTTTGATTCTTTTCGGTTCTTTCAATACTCTCCTTACTGTTCAGTAAATACTCAAAAGTTTACAGGCACATCAATAAGATTTAATTGATCTCAAAAGTTCAAGTCGGATATATGAAACAATTTATAGGAGTAGTTTATAAAATGTTATTTTCAGGACTTATAATTCCTAGTCTTAACATTATATGTGCAAGGATAGATGGTTTTTTTTCAATAATGATGCAAATGCATCAAGTGATCAAGACCTTCAAAATAGCTCACAAGTACAAGTAGGGATGACAACGGGTCGGATCTAGACCGGGTCCAGGTTTCAAGAACAGGATCCAGAGTCGGACTCGGATCCGCGGGTCCAGTTTTGCAATACCCAGATCCGGATCCGTGGATACTGCGAATCCAGTACCGGATCCGGGTCCAAAACGGGTCCAGTTTTGATTTTTTTTTTAATTTTTAAATTTGTTAAGATTGCAATAAAGCGATATTTATAGACTAATGTTAATAATATATATAATTTCACAATGAATCACCCAAAAAAACATTATACAACTTAAAATTATCTTTAAAATATCCAACAAACACATCCAAAATAACTTAATATAATTAATAGAAGTCAATCATTCATGTTCGTAGTCATCCAATGTTTCCAATTTGTCAAAATTCTTCAACACTAACATCATCAATATCCTACAAACCAAAAAAAACTCATTAATAGATGATATTTTTAAAAATTTAAATATAAGAATATAAGATTATAAATTTATAACGCAAAATAAATACCATATCAAGATTGTCCATCATTTCCACATCCTCACCATCTTCGTTGATAGTTGAACAAGCATAAGTTCCTTCAAAATTAACTTCAATAACGAAAAATATAATTACATTAGTTAGTAAAATATAGACTAAATGTGCAAATTAGTATAAAATTACCTTTGACATCATCGACCATCCAATTTTGCAAGCACATCAAAGCCTCCACTGTTTGAGAATGAAGCCTAGACCGGTGAGCGCTAACTACCCTTCCACCCGTGCTAAATGCACTTTCCGAAGCAACCGATGAGACAGGAATTGCAAGAATGTCTTTGGCAATTTTTCTTAAAGTTGGGTAGCTTTGGTCTATCTTTCACCATGCAAGTATATTAAATTCATTATTCTCCGGCAAAGTACGACTCTCTAAGTATTGATCAATTTCACTTTTAATGGGCACATAATCAATTTTTTTGTCTCTTAGTCCTAGCGAAATCATCCTCATCACCAAGATCCTCAAATTGTGTCTCCCCTGGAGAACTTTCATTCACATTACATTGACTTTTATACTCATCGAAAAGATTATAAAGAGTATTTCTTACTCTTTCCACTTTAGCATTGGCATCATCTCCATAGAATTTCTTAAAATAATGCACCACACAATCCATCTTATTTCTCGGATCTAAAATGCCCGCAATGGCCAAAAGATCACTAGTATGATCCCAATATTTGTCAAACTTTTCTACCATTTTCTCAGCCATTTTTCTAATAATCTCACTATTGTCATTTTGCCTCCACTTAGTTAATGCAAGTTTAATCTCACAAACATTACGAAAATACAAATTTGAAGTTGGATAATTTCTACCAGAAAAAACCTTAGTTGCCTTATAGAATATTTCCAACTTTTGACAAACAAGAGTAGCCATTTGCCAATCATGATCACTAAGCACATCAAAATTCAACCTTCTATGTAGACGTTTCAACTTATTAAAAACTTCTTTAAAAGGCAAACAAGTGTCAAGCAAATCATATGTGGAGTTCCACCTAGTTTTACAATCAAGACTCACCCTTTTAGGTTTAGTCACATTCAAAAGGCGACAAGCTTCCTCAAACTTTTCAATTCTTTTAGGAGTAGACATCCAAAATGCAACACAATCTCGAACTTTGCAAATAGCAGAATCAATGACATCTAAACCATCTCTCACAATCAAGTTAAGAATGTGCGCACTACACCTCATATGCAAAAAATCTCCACCCAACATTAAAGAACTACTTTCTAATTTATCCATCAAGACATTCATCATTGCATCATTTGTGGTAGCATTATCAACAACAATAGAAGAGATTTTATTTTCCAAGGTGAATTGAGAAAAACAATCCAATAATATCTTGGCAAGAACCCCTTTGTTATTGGGTATGGAACATAACAAAACCTAAACAAAATTCACACACCAACATGGATTCAAGTTTAAATAAAATTCACATAACTAATTTAAAATTCAATACCAATGAAATTTAAATGAAAGGAAAAGAAATTACCTTAGAGTTCTATTATGTAAAACCCATTCTTCATCAATGAAATGTGACGTTACAGCCATATACCCTTTTTTTTAGTAGAGGCGGTCCACATGTCAGTTGTTATTGTAATTCTACCCTCATTACGCTCCAGCAAGACTTTAAGAGAGCTCCTCTCGGTGTTGTACGTTTTTATCACATCATTTTTCAATGTGTTTCTCGAAATCATCTTAAAGTTGTCATTTAAACTCCTCATAAAGTTTCTAAAACCAATGTGGTCAACCATTGATAAAGGATACTCATGCATTACCACCATTTTCATCAATTCTTTCCTTGATACTTCTTGATCAAAAACCACTTTCTTTGGCTTTTCATTAACTGCTAAGTAAGTAGATCCATCGATTTCTCTTTTCACTTTTAATTGTGATTGATTAGATGCAAGGTTTAAATGTCTACTTGAACATTTTTTTTAGCATGTTTAAGAAGATGTGAAGTTCCACTACTCCCTTTGTAGGAAAGTATTTTCTTACAAGTCTTACATTTTACCATTTGTACACCATTCACATGTACAAGGTCAAAATAAGTCCATGCTTCTGAAGTTAATTTCTTACTTTTAGCACTACTTTGTTCAGTAGATTCATTCTCAACATCAACATTACCCTCAAATTCCCCATATGATTCATGAATATGATGCTCAATAGGTTGACTAGAAGCACCATCAAGTGCATGATTTTGATTATCCATTTACTCAACAATACACTGTGATAAATTTACTAGTCATCATACTCATCAATTACCATTGAACTCAACATAAATCAAAAATTACCATTGAACTCAACAATTCAACATAAACCAACCATTCAACATAAATCAAAAATCACCATTGAACTCAAGTACTCAACATTTCCACATAAATCAATCATTCAACATAAATCAAAAATCACCATTGAACTCAAGTACTCAACATTTCAACATAAATCAACCATTCAACATAAATCAAAAATCACCATTGAACTCAAGTACTCAACATTTCAACATAAATCAACCACTCAACATAAATCAAAAATCACCATTGAACTAGAGTACTCAACCATTCAACATAAATCAAAAATCACCATTGAAGTCAAGTACTCAACATTTCAACATAAATCAACCACTCAACATAAATCAAAAATCACCATTGAACTCAAGTACTCAACATTTCAACATAAATCAACCACTCAACATCAATCAAAAATTACCATTGAACTCAACATAAATCAACCACTAAACTCAAATAAATTAAAAACTACTCAACAATTCAACACAAATCAAAAGTATTGTAGAAAAAAATATCAAAATTAGGTTTTATTACCCTCAAATCCGCCTGTGAGGAGAGGGGAGAAGTATTCGGTGGCCGGTGGTGTGGCTGTCGAGTGTCAACTGTCGAGTGATGATTGCAGGGGCAGGGGCAACTGTGTGAGGGAGAAGGAGAACGCGTGACAGTGTGAAGGTGAGGACTGAGGCAGTGAGTAGTGAGGGAAGGGAGGGAAACTAAGGGTTTGAGCTTTGAGGTATTTTTATTATATATTTATATATATATATATATATATATATATATATATATATATATATATATATATATATATTTATATTTATATATATATATATATATATATATATATATATATATATATATATATATATATATATATATATATATATATATATATATATATATATATATATATATATATATATATATATATATATATATATAAGCGGGTCCTCCAGATCCGCGGGTCCTGGTCTGGGTATTTTTCTCAGATCCGGATCCGGACCCATGAAATTTAAACGGATCCGGATCCGACGGGTCCAATTTTTTAGGACCCAGATCCGTGAAAACGAATACGAATCCACGGATTCGGGTCGGTTCCAATACCCATTGCCATCCCTAAGTACAAGACAGTGTTCCTAACTTGTCACCTTCGCCAATTATACATGAAGGGCAGAATCGGGTCAAGGATGCTCTCCAAAAATTCTCCAAAAATGGAACATAACCTCAAGATCATGTATGGGATGCGAGGAAGCCAATACAGTATCAGAGAACAACATCATGCACTTGGAACTGGGAACAGACTGCAGAACCTAGACTACACACTTGGGAATGGGAATAGACAACAGAACCCAGACTGCAGGACTTTCTGACGACCAGCAGACCTTGCTGAGTCTCCTGAGTGTAGGCCCGGTCCATCTAGACCCTGAGCAAGGTCATCTTTGCACATGGACCAAGCCATCAAGGGTCCATGACCTCACTGATAGTCCACGTGGAGTCCTAGACGTTGAGTGAAAGAAGGGCTGTCTGACAGATTTTCTAGCTCAGAATTTGCCTAAGTATTTTGTCTTCTGTTTCTGTTGTTTAGGCGCCTTGTAATTAGCACGTGTTCTTTAATTAGGCTTGTAATTAGAATATAGCCGTTAAGGTAGTTAAGTGCTCTATATAAGGAGAGCCTCACCCCATGTAATGAAGATATCTTACAACATATGATTTCATTTGATTCAATACAAGTTGAGGTATTTCAGAAAGTTGTTTTCTGTTTTCCTTCTTTGTAGTTGGCGGTGACTTCATCAAAGGTATACGGAGTATCCTTTGATCTTTGTAGGCTCAAAGATTGTGGAGCAATCAATTATTCTGCAAGGAAACCGTAAGTACAATCCTTGAAAGGCATTGTACATCTATCGTTGGTATAAGAAACGTTGATACAAACACTGATCATCATCATTAGAAAACCAAGAAAGGATTTCTTGGTTCTGTTTTGTGTGTTGAGTGTTCTGTTCATCATCAATTGTTGTGTTTGTTAGTATAATTGATCAAAGGTTCCGCTGAACATTAACCTTTGCATAATCAAGGCCTTAATCAGCCCTGGTTTTGCATCAAATTGGTATCAGAGCCAATTCACGAAAGGGACAAAGGTAGTATAGAAACTGGGTATTTCAAGAACATTGTTAGTTGTCTGGAAAATTTCAGAGGAAGGAAGTTGCAGGGCGATTGTCAAGCGACAACATTCCAGAATCCTTCAACATTGTTCATACGACATTCAGGGAGTGATTCCTCCTATTCTGATTTCATTTTTGTCATTCATTTTAATTTTTTCATTCAATTTAATCCTACATTTCACATCAGTGTACAAGTGTATATCTGGTATTACGATTGTGCGATTCTTGTTTTTGTTAAATTTGATTGTCGTTGGAAAATTTCTGTGCTGGTTATTGTTAGCTGTTTAATTGAGACCATGGACCATGAGGAAAGATTTGGTATGTTAGAGGATGGTATGCGTAGATTGATGATTCACTTGGGTTTAGATAATCAAGTCGACAGACCACAAAACCCTAATCCTCGACCCTATGATGATAGAACCATAAACATTGACATTCCTGACTTTGATGGCCTTACCCATGACCCAGAATGTTACCTAGATTGGGAAAGTAGGATGGACCAATACTTTGAATTCAAAGACACACCACCAGACCAGCAATTCAAGGTTGCCAAAGCAAAAATGACGAAGGAAATAAGACTGTGCAAGAGTATATTCAAGAGTGGGAGAAGCTCACTGTGATATGTAATGTCCATGATGATGAGGAATTGAGAGTGGGCAAGTTTTTGGCAGGTCTAAGGGAAGAAATCAGAGGGAAACTGATTAACACACCTCATCTAACCATACACACAGCAGGATTGATGGCTATTGACATTGAGAAACACATGACTAAGGCAACCACCTCATACCGCAGGATCAATAGGACTTACACCCCTAAGAACACTAGCACCACAGCAGCATCTGAGAGGGATGCACAGACAGACCTATCCAAGCCCAGCACTGTGAGGATGGTAGCACCTTCCAAAGATGTAGTATGCTTTAAGTGTAATGGCAGAGGGACACTATAAGAAGGATTGTCCAAATGCTAGAGCCTTCACCATGAGGGAATGGGATGAGATTAGGCAAGACACTAGACCTAAGAAGATTTTGGTTTCCAAGAATGGGCAGAAAGAGGAAATATATCCACCTAACCTTAGTGATGATGATGGTACCTTCATAATAGATGAGGATGGGAATAGACATAGGTTTGAAGGAGACACTGAGGAAGAGGAGGAGGCAAACCTGGAGAGAGTACTGCATGAGGAAGAACATGTTAGCCTGATCATGAGGAAAAGCTTCCACACCACACCGTTGGCAAAGAAATCTGACCAAAGAGAGAATATATTCCAGACCAAGTGCAAAGTACAAGGGAAAGTGTGTGACTTAATCATTGATGGTGGGAGTGAATCCAATTGTGTGAGTAAACAGTTAGTGAGTGAGCTGGGCTTAGTAAACAAACCTCACCCTCATCCTTGTAAGATGAAATGGCTGGACAATAAGGCAAATGGTTCAGTAGATAAGCAATACTTAATAAGCCTGACTTTAGGAACATATGTGAATGAAATCATGTGTGATGTGCTTGAGATGGATGCATGTCATTTGCTGTTAGGGACACCATGGTAGTACGACAAGAGAACAATACATGATAGTTACACTAACACCTATACCCTTAGGCATGTTGGACCTCTTGAGTTTTGATGATGACTACACTTTATTTAAACGAATGTATTTTTAGAGATTATGTGTAGGTCGATATCCGGTTGTATTTATGATCGTTGATAGTACCTATGACTTGGTTCATGGAAATGTACATGTCAAAAGAATCTGAAAGATGTTAGAAGAAGTATATCACTTGGGATGAAAAATGGAGACAGCAGGTAAACTGTTCCCAAGTTGGATGTTCTAGCAGAACTGGAAAATGGAGACAGCGCACTGTTCCTAACTGGAGTCGGCCTACGTCCACTGTAAATTCTGATTACTATTTAATTATGATTTTTAGTTGATGTATTAAATAAAGTTAATTTGTTGCAATTATAATTTATTAAAGTTAATTGGCAAAGTGTTTTCCAAAATGATTTTTCGTTTTTACTAAGTTATTTTAGGATCTATATTTAGTGAATATTGGATTTGCTAAATATAGGAACAGCTGTTGTTGAAAAAGTCTTAGCTATTATTAGTTTTAAAGAACCGGTCTTAATATTAGAAAATATGTTACCATCCCTATTATTAGTAATAAGCAACCATCCCTATTATTGGAAAGCTCAACCGTCTCTATTTTTAGTCTAAAGTTCCAACATTTATAATTGGAAACAGGGACTGCAGCTAAATTTAGTACAAGGGAACTGCTGCTTTAGGGAACAAAAGCTGGGAACAACGGTTATTGCTAAATAACCGTGGGCTTGAATTGGTCAAGTTTGATGCCTATTTTAAGATTAACCGTAGGAAGACTTCGTTATTGTGATCCACATTATTTTCCTTTTTAATTGGGATAAGGGAATAATGGTTGGAATATTCCATTTTATTAGAAATTTTAAGTTCTATAAATAGCACACTTATTCGGCTGTTCCTAAGCATCCAACGTATGAGCTTATTCTTACATACGATTATTTTTGGAATTTTTACAAGAAATATTTTGTTTTAAAAATTGCCAATCAATTTTCAATATTTTCTTGTGCAACTTTTGATTTTATTTTAGAGAATTTTCATCCTTATTGTAAGGGTTTTTGAGAGTATTTGTAATTAGACTCGGGTGAGTCTAAGAGGGAATTCATATAGCTTTGAGTGAAGTTAGTGAAGTGTTTAGCTTTTAGTGGAGCTTAGGTTGTTGCTTTGAGTAAAGCAATTTGAGAGAGAGTTTGGCCTAGTGATTCGCTTCTAGTGAAGTAAGGTGTTTAATGTGATTGTAACTAATTGCCTTAAACTTAGTGGAGAATTTAGAAATCCCGTGGGGTCGTGGTTTTTCCTTCTAATTAGGCCTAGAAGGTTTCCACGTAAAAATCGTTTGTCTCTTTTATTATTTCGCTCTAAGTTTAAGCTTGATTTATTTAACTAATTCCGCAAAAACAGGGCAAAAACGTTTAAACTTGTAACAACAACAATTCACCCCCCCTCTTGTTGCTGTTCCCGTTCCTGTTTAAGTCTACAATTGGTATCAGAGCTCTGTTCCCATTTTGATCAGGAAACCCTGAGGGCAGATTCTAGTGTTTCCGAAAATGTCACTTATTAACGAGCGAAAGCAAGAAGGGTACTCCACTCAAAGACCACCCATGTTTGATGGAAAAATAGGATGGAGATCTTTATCAAAGCGGAAAATTATTAAGTTTGGAGAGTCTTCGAAATTGGAGACTTTGAGGTAACCACTACTAACTCCAATAATGAAATTGTTCTCAAACCTATAACCGAATTTGAAAAAGAAGATTTTTAGAAAATGGAATTAAATGCTCTTTCTATAAAATTGCTTCACTGTGGTCTTGGACCAAACGAGCATAATAGAATAATGGGGGTGCAAGTCTGCCAAGCAGATTTGGGACCTGCTGGCTGTTACCCATGAAGGAACAAGTGAAGTTAAACGTTCCAAGATCGATTTGTTGATGTCTAAATATGAAATATTTGTAATGGAACCAAGAGAAAGCATCCAAGAGATGTTCACAAGGTTCACCAACATTACAAATGAATTTGTCTCTCTTGGAAGAATAATTCCCACCGATGAACAAGTAAGGAAGATCCTTAGGAGCCTTCCTCAAGATGAGCACCGGATGGCCAAGGTTACAACCATACAAGAGTCCAAAGATTTTACAAAGTTTAATCTAAAGGAGCTGGCTGGTTCCCTAATGACGCATGAACTACATCTGGGAACAGTCGACAGTTCCAGGAATAAGGGACTGGCCCTGGCAGCTGGGGAACAGGACGAATCAGAATGTGATGAGGAAGAGGCTGCCTTACTGGTACGAAAATTCAAGAAGTTCTTCAGGAACAGCAGGTATACAAACCAAAGAAACAACAAAGAAAGAAAAACAAAAACCAATCTTGAATGCCACAAATGTGGAACTACCGAGCACTTCATCAAGGATTTCCCATTGTGAAAAAGGAAAAGGGCAAGGGAAAGGCAAGGGATTCAAGAAGACCGTTAAGCAAAGAAAATTTCAACAAGATTGACTTTCGAAAGGCCATGATCGCTGCTTGGGGAGAATTTGAAAGTGATAATGAAACAGTAGTCCCCGAAGAAGAAGAGACAGCAAACCTATGTCTCATGGCTACGCATGAAAGCAAGGAGGCGAAATCCAAAGGAAAACATGTCCAAGTGAAGGGAATAGCTCTTGGTATCTCGACAGTGGGTGTTCCAAGCACATGACGGGTGACAAATCTAAATTTCTCTCACTTGAAGCCTATGATGGGGGAACAGTAACCTTCAGTGACAATATGAAGGGTGAGATAATCGCCAAAGGAAAGGTTAGAAGGTCATGTTCCTATGCCATCGAAAATGTATTTTTAGTTGAGAATTTGAAACATAACTTACTTAGCATTTCTCAATTTTGCGATAAAGGTAACTCTGTGAACTTTACTTCTAAAAATTGCATTATTTCTAGGAATGACACAGGAGACACCGTTCTTGAGGGAATCAGAAAAGGGAACACTTATGTAGTAGACCTGGACACTGTTCCCAGAAACAGTCTAACGTGTCTAAGTGTTATAGAAGACGACCCACTTCTTTGGCATAAGCGTCTAGGTCATGCCAGTTATACATTGATTAATACATTAAGATCAAAAGACCTATTAAGAGGACTACCAAGTATAAAATTCCTTAAGGATGAAATTTGTGATCCTTGTGCCAAAGTAAAACAAGTAAGGTCATCTTTTAAATCAAAGAATGTTGTGACCACCTCTAAACCGCTTGAATTAATACATATGGATCTATGTGGACCTATGAGAATACAAAGCCGTAGAGGCAAAAGATATGTGTTTGTTATTGTTGATGATTATAGTAGATTTACATGGACCTTATTTTTAGTAAGCAAAGATGAAGCTTTTAATGAGTTTGTTTCTTTCGCTAACAAAATACAAAAATCTACAAATAATCAAATCATTCACATAAGGTCAGATCATGGTAAAGAATTTGAAAATTCAAGTTTTATGAACTATTGCAATGAACATGGAATAAGTCATAATTTTTCCGCACCAAGAACACCACAACAAAATGGTGTGGTTGAAAGAAAAAATTGAACTTTAGAAGAAATGGCTAGAACTATGTTAATTGCTAGTGGTCTACCTAGAAATTTTTGGGCTGAGGCTGTCAATACTGCATGTTATATTTTGAATCGAGTATTAATAAGACCAATCACTTCTAAAACACCCTATGAATTACTTAAAGGTGTTAAACCAAATATCTCCTATTTTCGTGTGTTTGGATGCAAATATTTTGTTCATCATAATGGGAAACGAAATATAGAAAAGTTTGATGATAGAACTAGTGAAGCAGTATTTCTTGGTTATTCATCACATAGTAAGGCTTACAGAGTTTATAACAAAAGAACAATGTGCGTGGAAGAATCCGTTCACATAATTTTCGATGAAACTAACTTTTTGTCAAGTGAACAGGATACAAATAATTTTAAGATAGGTCTTGCAAATCTAGAACACGATGATGAAGGATTGAAAGTGCAAGATCAAGGAACAGTAGGTGAACAGGCGTTTCCAGAAGAAGCAGAAAGGCCTGATCATAATCTGGAACTGCCAGTTCAACAGGACCAGCAGACTGTTCCCAATCCAGCTGTTCCCACAGATGAGCAAAATGATCTAGTAGCTGAAAAGAATGTTAATCAAGCTAATGAACCAGAACATGCTACTGCTCCCACAAGAGAATTTGTGCCCAAACCTTAGAAATATAAAAGTTATCATCCTCTTGATCCGATTATAAGTGATTTGAATAAGGGAACACAAACAAGATACCAAATGAGAAACTTTTGTGCACACTTTGCGTTCCTATCACCACTTGAACCAAGAACCACGAAGAAGCTCTAAAGGATTCCGAATGGATCGTAGCCATGCAAGATGAATTGAACGAGTTTGAAAGAAATAAAGTTTGACACTTGGAACCCAAACGAAAACACAAGAAGGTAATTGGTTTGAAATGGGTATTTCGGAATAAGCTAGATGAGCATGGAATAATTGTAAGAAACAAAGCAAGGCTCATGGTCAAAGGGTACAATCAACAAGAAGGTATTGATTATACCGAAACATTTGCTCCGGTAGCAAGGTTAGAGGCTATTAGAATTTTAATTTCTTTTGCTGCATTCATGAACTTCAAATTATATCAAATGGATGTGAAATGTGCTTTCTTAAATGGTTTTCTTGATGAAGAAGTCTTTGTTGAACAACCCCCAGGCTTTGAAAATACCTCTTGTCTTGACCACGTCTACAAGCTTGATAAAGCTCTTTATGGCTTAAAACAAGCTCCTAGGCAATGGTATGAAAGACTATCAAAGTTTTTGATTCAAAATGACTTTGTGAGAGGTAAAATTGACAAAACCTTATTCTTTAAGAATAGAGGTTTGGATATTTTAGTTGTTCAAATATATGTTGATGATATTATTTTTGGTGCCACAAATGAATCACTATGTAAAGAATTTGCTAACCTTATGAGCACTGAATTTGAAATGAGCATGATGGGAGAATTAAATTTCTTCCTTGGTTTGCAAATTAAACAAACTGCAAATGGCATCTTTATTCATAAACAAAAGTATATAAAAGAACTTCTTAAGAAATATGGCCTAAACAACGCTAAAACCAACAATACACCAATGGCTACTAATGTTAGGTTAGATGAAGACCCAAATGGAACTAAAATTGATCATACTATGTATCGAAGCATGATTGGCTCTTTATTATATCTATCTGCTAGTAGACCCGATATTGCTTTCAGTGTTGGCTTATGTGCTAGATTTCAATCCAATCCTAAGGAATCACATCTTATAGCAGTGAAACGAATTTTAAGATATTTGAAGGGAACAAATGACTTGTCCCTATTTTACCCTAAAAGTGATGTCTATGACTTGAAAGGTTTTAGTGATGCAGATTATGCAGGAGATTTTGGGGATAGAAAAAGTACTTCGGGTATGGTACAATTTCTTGGATCATGTTTAGTTTCATGGTGTTCCAAGAAACAAAACACAGTTGCATTATCCACAGCCGAAGCTGAATATGTAGTAGCAGCTGCTTGCTGTTCCCAAATGCTTTGGATAAAACAGCAGCTAAGAGATTTTGGTATTAAGTTTGAATGTGTTCCTATCTTTTGCGATAATACCAGTGCCATATGCATATCTAAAGATCCAGTGCATCATTCTAGAGTAGAACAACACATCCACATTAGACATCATTTTTTTAAGGACAATGTCGGAAATAAAAATATTATCGTCAAGCATGTTAATACTAACAAGCAAATAGCTGATATCATGACAAAACCACTTCTAAGGGAACAACATGAAAAGATGAGATTAGAACTTGGCATGATTAAGCTACATTGAAATATGTGACAAGCATGATCCTCGAAGGCAAAATGAAAATTGAAAAGGTCAATCAACCACAAGAATCTTGATTGAAAAATCAATTATCGAAAGGATCAGGTACGCAATTATTTAAAGTAAATACTGTGAATACTCGTATGTATGCATGTTCAATTTGATCAGACAATGGTAGCATAAAATTACTATTTATTTCATATTAACAATTCCTTTTATCCAGCATTTTTTAATAGTGGGAGTTAAATCATCATAGTTCATCATTAAATTCATTTGTTTCCATTTCACACTTTGTGTCCACATGCATAAATTAAATGAGGAATATGAAACACCTAAAACACACGTCCCCTCACACTCATTATATACACTCTTACACGTCAAAACCTAATCTCTTCATCTTCAATTGCAATCAACACTCAATCCTAAAATCATCTTCATTTTCTCGCATTTTCTGCAAATTTCACTTCACCAATTCACCAAATCACCATGAGAACTAAGAGCCGTACACCCAAAATGAAACAACCCAAACCTTTAAGAGTTGTTCACCCAACACCTTTATTAACCGTTCAAGAGTCATCTTCGGAAGAACAGCAGGATACTCCTGGTGGCTCTAAAAGGCATGTAAGGAACAAGAGAAAGAGACCATCCACTTCAGGAAAATCATCTTCAGCAAAGAAGGAAAAAGTTACTGAGCACTCGAACGCTGAAGAAGTGTCAAAAGAAATGATGGTTGGGTTTGGACTAGACAAACAATGGTATGACGCAACTTTTTTCCCTCAGTTACACGCAATATTACAAACTCAGTCTCGGGAATCTTTGATGGCAGAATACTGCTGCAATCCAATATACCCAAAACTAATGCGTGAGTTTGTCTTGAATTTTTCTGTTAACCATGGTGTTTGTTCGAGTACTGTTAAAGAAATTAAAATTGAATTTAATAGTCAGAAATTGGGAGAATGGGTAGGTGTGCCCACAAATGGATTTGATGTTTATTATGTTAGATCAAAAATAACTTTCTTTTAAATTGATGAAAAGAGTGTTTGGAAGTTTTTAGGGATCACTGAAAAACGAGGGAAGGTGAGCCACAATGCACTGTCCCCTTTACACAAATTGTTGTATAACATTGCTCGTAGATTTGTTTTGCCGCGAAATTCTAAACGCAGTGAAGTAAGTCTGCGAGATGCAACCCTAATCTATTGCATGGCTAACAACATTAAAATCAATTTTCCCTCTTTGATGATCTCTCATTTAAGTGAATGTTCATTAAAAGGCTGTGTGATAGGGTATGGAGGTTTGTTAACTTGGATTTTCAGGAAGATGGGTGTTCCCCTGGAAGGTCAAAACTTTCCCATGGGTTTGAATAATATGATAGGTGCCAAGTGCTTAAGTAACTTACACCTTAAATTGAATGAGAATGGGACCCTTGAGAATGTTGGTGAAACAATTAATATTTGTTCTAATGACAAGGAGGAACAGGAGGAGGAAGAGCATGAAAAGGAGGTATAGGAACTTGTTCCCTCTGTCACTTAAAAGGCTGAAGGATGTACTGACAGGGAACCAGAGGTAACTAGTAAGGGGGAAGTTGCAAGGGAAGCTGGAAAGGAGGAAAAGGAGGAAACTGGAGTCAATAAGGAGGAGGTCACTGTGCCCAAAGAGAAGCAGTCTGGCTTCACTCCTAGGAAGAGCAGAAGGCTTGCTGCTAAAGGGAAACGACCTGTTGTTCTTGATGATGACTCTTCGTCCTTTAAAACTACTAAACCAATAAATCCTCCCTCACCAAAGCCAACAACTCCATCATCCCATCCTTTCCCATCACCACAACCATCACCTAACCCACAATCACCACCACCTGTCCACTCCTACCAAGGCTTTGATCAAACCTCAGTTCCCACAGCCCCCTTGTTTTCCATACTCCTTAAACTATATGACCTGCAGGCACGTTTCTTTGCGTTTCAAGATGAAATCCGTGTTTCCTTAGCCTCTCTAACTGATCAGATGACTCAAATGGAGGCTCGTCTGGGTGCAAAACTGGATACTGTGGAGGTGGAAACAGAATATGTAGATGATGAAGCTCCTGCATCCTAATTCTTCCTGATAATTTTCAATATAAACTTTTATTTTGGTACCAGCTAGGGTACATTTGCTTATCTTTTTCATACTTTGAACTACATTTTCTTTGTGCTACTAACTATTTGTGAAAATTAATTCTTGCTCATCATGCTTGCATTCATTGGTAATTGCTTTTAATTGTTGCATCCTTATTTAATCTTTGGCTATACGTTTAGTGCTGTGGTTTGATTGTTCTAAATCTTTTTGATTGATGTCAAAAGGGGGAATATTTGGAACAAACTTAAATGCTTGAGTATGCTTGGTTTTTATCAGTATTTATTTTGTTGAACTTTAGGACTGTGGCTATGCTCTATGATCTTAATACTATATGCTTTACTACTGCATACATGCTCTGATATATAATATGAATTGGATTATATGTGATGATTTATATGAATTAAGCTTTGATTAGTAATAAGTTTAGCTCTGATATACATACTGAGATACATACTTTGATTTGTATGATTTATATGCTCTGATGATTACTTGAATGCTATGATAAAAGTTCTTACAATGCTTAGAATTTTGGTAAGTTTTGTTTTGTTTAGTTTTATTTGAAATCTTAAGTTATAAACTACTTCCGATGTTTTGATTATGCTTAAGTTATTTTAAATAATTCTAATTAATAGAGTAATTTGTTTTTAATGTATGCTTGGTAAATTATATTGTAACTAGTTAATTTACTAAGTAATGTAGAGTTGTTTTAATCTCTAACATGCTGTATAATATTGGATTTACTCTATCTTATTTAAGTTTGTTTAAAAATTTTGTCATCATCAAAAAGGGGGAATTTGTTGGACCTATTGAGTTTTGATGATGACTACACTTTATTTAAACAAATGTGTTTTTAGAGATTATGTGTAGGTCGATATCCGGTTGTATTTATGATCGTTGATAGTACCTATGACTTGGTTCATGGAAATGTACATGTCAAAAGGATCCGAAAGATGTTAGAAGAAGTATATCACTTAGGATGAAAAATGGAGACAGCAGGTCTACTGTTCCCAAGTTGGATGTTCTAGCAGAACTGGAAAATAGAGACAGCGCACTGTTCCTAACTAGAGTCAGCCTACGTCCACTAAAAATTCTGATTACTATTTAATTATTATTTTTAGTTGATGTATTAAATAAAGTTAATTTGTTGCAATTATAATTTATTAAAGTTAATTGGCAAAGTGTTTTCCAAAATGATTTTTTGTTTTTACTAAGTTATTTTAGGATCTATATTTAGTGAATATTGGATTTGCTAAATATAGGAGCAACTGCTGTTGAAAAGGTCTTAACTATTATTAGTTTTAAAGAACCAGTCTTAATATTAGAAAATAGGTTACCATCCCTATTATTAGTAATAAGCAACCATCCCTATTATCGGAAAGCTCAACCGTGTCCATTTTTAGTCTAAAGTTCCAGCAGTTATAATTGGAAACAGGGACTGCAGCTAAATTTAGTACAAGGGAACTGCTGCTTTAGGGAACAGAAGCTATTATTAGTAAATGGGAACAACGATTATTGGTAAATAACCGTGGGCTTGAATTGGTCAAGTTTGATGCCTATTTTAAGATTAACCGTAGGAAGACTTGGTTATTGTGATCCACATTATTTTCCTTTTTAATTGGGATAAGGGAATAATGGTTGGAATATTACATTTTATTAGAAATTTTAAGTTCTATAAATAGCACACTTATTCGGCTGTTCCTAAGCATCCAACGTATGAGCTTATTCTTATATACGATTATTTTTGGAATTTTTACAAGAAATATTTTGTTTTAAAAATTGCCAATCAACTTTCAATTTTTCTTGTGCAACTTTTGATTTTATTTTAGAAAATTTTCATCCTTATTGTAATGGTTTTTGAGAGTATTTGTAATTAGACTCGGGTGAGTCTAAGGGGGAATTCATATAGCTTTGAGTGAAGCTAGTGAAGTGTTTAGCTTTTAGTGAAGCTTAGGTTGTTGCTTTGAGCAAAGCAATTTGAGAGAGAGTTTGACCTAGTGATTCGCTTTTAGTGAAGTAAGGTGTTTAATGTGATTGTAACTAATTGCCTTAAACTTAGTGGAGAATTTAGAAATCCCGTGGGGTCGTGGTTTTTCCTTCTAATTAGGCCTAGAAAGTTTCCACGTAAAAATAGTTTGTCTTTTTTATTATTTTGCTCTAAGTTTAAGTTTTATTTATTTTAATTAATTCCGCAAAAACAGGGCAAAAACGTTTAAACTTTTAAGAACAACAATTCACCCCCCCTCTTGTTGCTGTTCCCGTTCCTGTTTAAGTCTACAAGGCACAATAAGAAGAGGAAGGAGTTAGTGCCTTTGCCTCCACACAGAGCTATTCCCCCTAAGACCACTAAGGCACCTATACATTTGATAAACAATGTTGGACCTCTTGAGTTTTGATGATGACTACACTTTATTTAAACAAATATGTTTTAGAGATTGTGTGCAGGTCGATATCCGGTCGTGATTATGATCGTTGATAGTACCTATGACTTGGTTCATGGAAATGTACGTGTCAAAAGGATCCGAAAGATGTTAGAAGAAGTATATCGCTTGGGATGTAAAATGGAGACAGCAGGTCTACTGTTCCCAAGTAGGATGTTCTAACAAAACTGGAAATTGGAGACAGCGCACTGTTCCTGAACTGGAGTCAGCCTACGTTAACTGGAAATTCTGGTTATTTATTTATAATTATTATTTTTAGTTAATGTATTAAATAAAGTTAATTTGTTGCATTTATTAATTATTATAATTAATTGGCAAAAAGTTTTTCTAAACATTCTTTACGTGTGGTTTTCTAAAAGTAATCCTTTATTTTAGGATCTATTTTTAGTAAATATTGGATTTGCTAAAAATAGAAATAGTGGTTGTTGAAAGGGTCTTAGCTATCATTCTTAACTGGTCTTTATACCTATAAGTTAGCAAATAACCATTCCTATTAAGTATAAACGTTTCTATTAATAGCAAAAACATTCCAGCAGTTAGTACTGAAACAGGAACTGCTGCAGAAACTGCTGCTTAAGGGAACAGCGGTTATTATTAGGGAACAGCGGTTATTGCTAAATAACCGTGGGCTTGAATTGGTCAACTTTAAATGCCTATTTTAAGATTAACCGTAGGAAGACTTGGTTATTAAAATCCAAATTACTCCCATGATCTTTTTGATTGATGAAGGAATAATGGTTGGAATATTCCTTTTTATTAGGGATTTTAGCTCTATAAATAGTAGACTCGGTTATTCTTCAAAACTCGCCTTAGTATGAGCCATTAAATCATACGTAATTTTGGGAGAATTTTTACAAGAAAATTTTGTTTTAAAAATGCTAATTAATTTATAATATTTTCTTGTTCAACTTATTGATTTTATTTTTAGAGAATTTTTATCCTTTTGTAAGGGTTTTTGAGAGAATATGTAATTAGAATCGGGTGAGTCTAAGGGGGGAATTAGATAGCTTTTAATGAAGCTAGAGAAGAGATTAGCTTTGAGTAAAGCTAAGGAGAAAGCTTATAGTGAAGCTAGTGGAGTGAATTAGCTTTTAGTGAAGCTAAGTTTGTTGCTTTGAGTGAAGCAATTTGAGAGAGAAGAGTTGGCCTAGTTGATGCGCTTCGAGTGAAGTAAGATGTTTAATGTAATTGTAACGAGTTGCCTTAAACATAGTGGAGAATTTAGAAATCCCGAGGGGTCGTGGTTTTTCCTTCTATTTAGGCCTAGAAGGTTTCCACGTAAAAATCGTTTGTCTCTTTTAATTATTTCGCTCTAAGTTTAAGCTTTATTTATTTTAATTCAATTCCGTAAAAACAGGGCAAAAACGCTTAAACTAGTAACAACAACAATTCACCCCCCCTCTTGTTGCTGTTCCCGTTCCTAATTGAGTCTACAAACAAGAAGGTAAGAGTTAAGGAAGACAGAAGGGAAGTGCAAGCCTTTCTGTTGTTCAACAAGAAGGTTAGACAAAAGAGAAACAACTTAGATGTTGGAAATGTTAATTTGTTAGAACAGTTTGCTAACAATTCAGACCATAAATACTTTTACAATATTTGGGAACAAAATAAACTTAATGCCAAGCATGCTAAGAGGGTTGAGTTCATGCAAAATTTCAACCTTGTTGCTCAGGATAAAAATGGGAAATCTAACATGGTGACAGTTACATTAAGTAGGAAAGCACGCTTACTAGCTATACCACATGCCAAGGTTTTGGGATTCAAGATGATTGAGGGGAAACATCAAGCTGATCCAAACTTCAAAACTGTATATACAGGGATATAATGTGTATGTGGAATAAGTACTACAATGCCTGTATCACTAATTATTCTTTCTTTGCATTGTAGAAAACATGGGAATGCTAAACAACATGCTGAAAAAAGATGAACATCCACAAGCAAATGCAAAGGATCATTGAGAGAGCTACTGCTACACATCAACATGGGGTTAACAAGCATTCCTCAGCTACACAAGAGCATCAGATTGGGGATAATGCTTTCAAAACAAATCTGCTAGAGCAATATTGAGTCCTTGTCATACTTAACGTTAGAGACCTTAGACCATACTAAACAGCATCAGAATTGAGGACAATTCTTTCCCAAGAGGGAGGAATTGATGCAAATGCATCAAGTGATCAAAACCTTGAAAATAGATCACAAGTACAAGACAGTGTTCCTAACTTGTCACCTTCGCCAATTATACATGAAGGGCAGAACTGGGTCAAGGATGCTCTCCAAAAATGGAACATAACCTCAAGATCATGTATGGGATGCGAGGAAGCCAATACAATATTAGGGAACAACATCATGCACTTGGAACTGGGAACAGACTGCAGAACCCAGACTACACACTTGGAAATGGGAACAGACAACAGAACCCAGACTGTAGGACTTTCTGACGACCAGCAGACCTTGCAGAGTCTCCTGAGTGTAGGCCCGGTCCATCTAGACCCTGAGCAAGCTTGGGATGTCACCTTTGCGCATGGACCAAGCCATCAAGGGTCCAGCACCTCACTGATAGACCACGTGGAGTCTTAGACGTTGAGTGAAAGGAGGGCTGTCTGACAGATATTCTAGCTCAGAATTTGCCTAAGTATTTTGTCTTTTGTTTCGGTTGTTTAAGCGCCTTGTAATTAGCACGTGTTCTTTAATTAGGCTTGTAATTAGAATATAGCCGTTAAGGTAGTTAAGTGCTCTATATAAGGAGAGCCTCACCCCATGTAATGGAGATATCTTATAGTATATGATTTCATTTGATTCAATACAAGTTGAGGTATTTCAGAAAGTTTAACGGCATTTTCAATATCTTGATCCCTCCTTTGCAATGCTTTTGACAAGACATTTGTTATCCCTAGAATATTTAACATCAATTTCAAGGAAAAAATAAAAACAAAAGTTTGCAAAGTTCTTGACAAAAATGATGCTTCCCCTCTTTGTTCTCTTTCTCTACCATCTTTTGCAAAGAAATCAAGCACCTCAATCATTGCATCAAACATAATGTTCAAATTTACAAGAGAATGATAATGAGAACCCCATCTTGTGTCACTAGCCCTCTGAAGAGTACGTTCTTGGTTTAAACCCTTACCACTGTTAGTCGCACCTTTTTTCAGTCTTTCTAAAAGTTTTTCAGCCTGTTTTTCTTTTAAAACATCTTGACGCTTGCTAGATCCTCCAACAACATTAACAAGCATAGCCACCCAATTAAAAAATACAATCAATTTCCGTGTGATTTTTAGCGACAACAACTAGGGTAAGTTGCAGTTGATGAGCAAAACAATGAACAAAGTAAGCCGAACTATTTTCTCTTATGATCAAAGTTTTAAGGCCATTAAACTCACCTTGCATATTACTTGCTCCATCATACTCTTGACCCCTAATTCTTGAGATACTCGACCCGTGCTCAGAAACAACAAGATCAATACCCTCTTTAAGAGTGGAAGAACAAGTATCCTTTACATGAGTAATACCAATAAATTGTTCTTTAATCTTTCCTTCTTTATCAATAAAACGTAAAACTATTGCCATTTGTTCTTTCTTAGATATATCACGAGACTCGTCAACCAAAATACCAAAGACATCATTATTAAGTTCTTCAATTATAGCATTTGTCGTTTCTTTGGCAGCGGCATTGACAAGATCTTTTTGCACCATAGGGGATACCATTTG
Source organism: Amaranthus tricolor (assembly GCF_026212465.1). NCBI lineage: Eukaryota > Viridiplantae > Streptophyta > Magnoliopsida > Caryophyllales > Amaranthaceae > Amaranthus > Amaranthus tricolor. The sequence goes on from NC_080055.1 coordinate 18,682,733, forward strand.
TTGATTTCCAGAAGCATTGCTCAAAATAACTTTGGATATATCTTCATTGTGATCAGCCAAAAATTGTAAAAGTTCACGAAAACTTCCTCTATTTGAAGAATCTCGACTTTCATCATGATCACGAAATGATAACCCCTGGTGTAGAAGATATCTTATATAATCAAGTGATGCAATCAGACGTATTTTATAATCCCTATCAATGTCTCTAGATTTATTTGGTTTCATTAAAAGGTTACTTGCTTTCACACAAGAATTATGTACACTACCAACTTTTCCAACATGAGTTTTTAGTCGACTTTTTTTATCCCACTAGTTAGATCCCTCAGAAATAAATGCTTCACCACCACCTTGGCCCCCTACTTTATTTTTAAACAGATAGCAAGGCAAACAATATATTGCATCTTTAATCTCACTATATTCCAACCAATTCAGGTATAAATCATACCAGCTACACATAAACCTACGCATTTTATCTCCTATTTTTGTTTGAGGGATTGTTTGAAGCTTCGGTTGATAAGGACCTTTCATAAGATAAGCTCTTCGAATTTCATTTCGATCGCTTGGATGATAATTTGAAAGCTTTTTTCTCTCTGCTAGGTCTCTTTTAAGTGTGTTGAGATCAACTCTACTTCGCTTAGAAGATTGTGGGCTAGTTGAACCATCAACTTTTAGGGGAATATTTGTATTATCGATTTCTCCTACTTCTTGTTGATGTGAAGATGATGGTTCTTGCAAAGATGATTTTCTTTTGAAATACTTTTCCATGAATGAAAATTCTGTATCTATCAAAAATCAATTTACCACTAGTAAATTATCTACAATATAATCATTTAATATAAAGAATACACAATATGCACAATATAATATTAAGTTGACATAATAATCAATTAACCAACACTAGTGAAAAAAACCACATTTGCTGCGGTTTTTTGGCCATAATATGCTGCGATTTTGGCCCCAAGCATTAGTGATAGCAGCAGATGGCCTATTATAAATGTTACGGTTTAAAACCGCAGCAGAAAAGTCAACCATATGCTGCGGGCCTCCCTAAAACCGCAGCATATAGTGCAAGACTATATACTGCAGTTTTATGGAGGCCCGCAACATATATATTATTTTACATTTTTTGCTTTTTTCGTTTAATGCTAATAAATAATCCAATATTGTACAATGTAAACAATGATTAATGCAATAATCCAACGATAATCACCAATTATCACCAATAATCTCTTTGTAAACTCTCAATCGTATATATAATCATATGTACATATACAAATTAAAGTCCTAAATTTAAACTAATTACATTATTGACCAAGAACAAAAATTAGCAAGATACGCGGCAATCTTGTCTTTCAATTGGCGTATTTCTCCATCTCTCAAAGGGCGTGTTTCTCTTGAAATTTCGTATAAAACTTATAATATAATATTAAATTAAATGATACATAAACATTAGATTTTACCAATAGTAAATATATAATATTATAATTTAAGAACGTAATAAATACTTACGGCGTCAATGTTTTCGACTCCAACCTCCTTCACGGATTATAAAATATCGTCCATGTATTTGAGAGTGTAGTAGCCGCAATCAATGGTATTATCAGCTTGTCGAAAGCACTAAGAGAAAATAGATGTTAGTGGAAAAAAAGCTTAAAAACCTATAAAATCACAACTTAGCACGTAATTTCTAGCATATGACTATGATTTTCATTTCTAACCACTTCAACACAATAATATATACCAAATAGTGTTGTGTGCCAAGTTTCATGCAAAACAAACCAAGTTTGAGCTACTTTATGCGCGAAAGTGCCAAAAAAAGCTTTAAAACCCATAAAATCACAACTTAACACGTAATTTCTAGCATATGTCTATTATTTTCAATTCTAACCACTTCGACACAATAATATATACCAAATAGTGTTGTGTGCCATGTTTCGTGCAAAACAAACCGAGTTTGAGCTACTTTATGCTCGAAAGTCCAGAAAAAACTTAAAAACCCATAAAATCGAATAGTGTTGAGTACCATTACTGCTGTCCATTTCGGAAACGTGGCTCTGTAGATCCCATTTTTCCACGCACTTTCTTCATTGTGTTGAAATGCATGGGAAAATTATAACTATTTATATATCAATGTATGTAATAATTTTAATGTAATACTATATATATATATATATATATATATATATATATATATATATATATATATATATATATATATATATATATATATATATATATATATATATATATATATATATATATATATATATATATATATATATATATATATATATATATATATATATATATCTATATATATATAATACTTAATAAAATGAAATTTGGTAAAATTTATAAAATTACGTACGCATTCAATAAGGCTTTGAATTTTGTGTTGCGAGGCGGGCTTTAAGCTTTTTGTAATGAGTCGAAGACGTGCACAGTATTCGTCAAAGGTCATATGACCAAAAGTATCCAATACAAACTACAAACGCAAATTTAAAATCAACAAATTAGAGATTATGTGAACTTAAAAATCAAAAGATAAGTTCACTTGAAAAAATAAAACTTAATCTTCCACATATGGAGTCAGAATGAACGTGTGTTTAAATGCAAGGGAATTATTCAAAGCAGTCTCAATGAATGCTTTGACGTCATCTGGATCATTTACGCTTTTAGTACCCCGAAATTGACTCAGGACAAAACCATTCAATTTTTAGTGGAGGTTCGCAAGAATTTAGCTCCTCGTAAGCCACACTAAACTCACGAATAAGAAAATTCTGTTAGTAATTCGGTTGTTAATACAATTAAACAATAATGCCTAAATTGTAAGATAATGAACATCACGTCATGTAGACATGGATAAGAGCTACAATCAACATTTCTCCACTCAAAAATTTCCCAATGTCACTAGGACCAATAATTATAAATGGGCTCTCAAAGCAGAATTGTTCCTTCTGCAGGGTTAGAACGATTGGGTCCTCCTCACGCAGACGAGATGCACATGCAGCCATTTGCAATCTTGAGAGAGATCTTTTAGCTCCGCATCAGTCAAAATTGGAGTGATTTCCATCGACTTTGACCCAGTCGGCACCTTTGATGAGGAACAGATCTCTCTCTTAGAGCCCTTTGGACTCTTTTGCTATTTCAATTTATAAAATTAAATTAGTGTAAGCATGAATTAAAAAAATAAAAATAAATAAGATACAAATGATTATTACCATGGTAGTGAATTGGACCCAAGCATATGGCCATGTGACGAAACTACCTTGGGCGTCTGATAGTTTCTCAAGGCTCCATTCTAGCATTGGAACCCAGAGTGAGAAATCTTCAAACCCCTTTAGAATAGTTTCCACGGTGACACTGATGTGGCCACTTGTAACAGGCATCGAATGCACTATTTGGCCCTCTTTGGTTGGCTGTGCCACACCATATGCAACCTCAGTTAAGTCGTCATCACTAGCAACACCTAATTGAGGCAGCAAAAGAGAATAAGGAGTCGCCTCCTGAAAATTGTGTCGTTTAGTATAATGAGCATCATAATAAAATATTAAAACACGTCGCAATTTAAATTAATAAGTTCTTATATATTTAAAAACTATGTACCTTTACCACTGACTAGGAAGTTAGCTTCGGATTTTGAGCAACGGAGTTCCTGGTCTCCGGTGCAGCATTTTGCCCTTCGGGGGTAGTAATGGGCTGGGGTGCTACGAGGGTTATGGGCTCGGGTGTTGGCTCGACCGAAGCGTTAGGATCCCCATGTTGACTTTGGTGATCCTCGACAATTAGGTTTTCCAAGTCCACAGTGCGTGCTCCCATCTTCTGCAACACGAGTGCCACTTTGACGGGAACGTCCTTTGTAATTTCAGCTCTGAGGGTTGCTACTTCATCAGGTGGCATTGTTCGGGATTGAGTAGCAACACACTCTTTGCCGAATGCCTTCTTTAACCCCACGCGGACGCCTCCTTTTCCGACTACCCGCCCTCTATGGTCTTTCCCTAAGACCATATGCAATGCATCAACATTGCCTCTTGGGGTGAACTCCCCCGTAGCTTCTTTTTCCTTCCAGCCCATCTGTTCAAATAAAAAGTGACATATATAACAATTAGTATAAGTAAATCAAAGCCAAAAAATACAAAACAAATCAAGAATATACTTAATAATTTCAAAACTCACCACAGCATCAGCAACCTTCTTCGTTCCTGGATCAGTAATAGTAAATTTAACACTTGCATCTCGAGAATGAAGTCCGCAATACCAATCTCGCACCCGATCTCCAGCAGAAGTATTAACGGATGCGGAGGTAGTCGTAGATGAGGGCGAGGCTGGACTTTGATTGGGGTATAAACCCGCATCCACCCACTCTTTTCGGGCTTCATCGTACGTTTTAGGGCCCAAGCGATGGTAAAACTTCCTTTTGCTTGCTGATTCAGAAGCTTTACCACGCTTTTCCTGATTAATCAATAGAAATCAAATGTCATATATTATTTTAATGATTGAATCAAAAGAAGTAAATTCAAATCAAAAGCTATAATATAATATGGAATACTTACAACTTCAATGAGAGTTGTTCTTTTGGCAACAAAAGCCTCTCATTCATTCTTCGATATGTGACCCCATATTTCATAGGGCATTTTTGAAGGTGCTTTCTCTCCACCTTCGTTTCCACCTTTGTTTCCCATTTTGACCTTTTTGGTCTTACGGGCACGCTTCTTGGTGATCCAGCCAGTTACTAACTTGATTTTGAAATCTCTGAATCTTTCAGCAACAGTTGAAAGAAACACATTCTTCTTCTCCTCATCGTTCTCGATGTGAAAAAGATTTTACAAAAGAAAAACTATATTTATTAGTGTCAATTAAATTAATTTTAAAATGAAACTAAATGAATAAAAATAGTAAAGTTGCTTACCACAGTATCATCTTATAGAGAGTTCTTCAAACCCTCTGGAACCTCGTTCCATGCGTACAATATCGAAATCTTGCGGATACATAGGCCCACTTGTTTTCCATATTGCCTACGCCATTTTTCACAGTGTTGAGGCAATGCATTGGTTACAAATGCATGGGTTCTGTGACTTTGAGGTTTTTCGTAGGACCTCACCCTTTTCTTTTCTTAGTGGTAGTGGGAGCATCCGTTGGTGGGGCGTCTTCAGTGTCATAATCATTGTTAAGTGGTGGAGCGTCTTTAGCCATACGCTCGTATCTAACAATTCGGTCCTCTTCAGTGTCATAACTATGATGCTCATTATCCGAGGTCTCAATCTCGGGGACAATTTCGTCTCTGAAAAGATGCATTGTAGATGAGTACCTGAATGAGTATGAATAGAAATATATTAGAACATAGGAACGTAAATTCAATTCTAACCACTTCCACACAATTATATATACCAAATAGTGTTGAGTGCAAAGTTTCATGCAAAACAAACCAAGTTTGAGCTACTTTATGCGCGAAAGTGCCAAAAAAGCTTAAAAGAACGTTAAAATCGCAACTTTGCACGTAATTTCAAGTATATGACTATTATTTTCAATTCTAACCACTTCAACACAATAATATATTCCAAATAGTGTTGCGTGCAAAGTTTCATGCAAAACAAACCAAGATTGAGCTACTTTATGCGCGAAAGTGCCAAAAAAGCTTAAAAAACCTTAAAATCGCAACTTAGAACGTAATTTCAAGCATATGACTATGATTTTCAATTCTAACCAGTTCAACACAATAATATATACCAAATAGTGTTGTGTGCAAAGTTTCATGCAAAACAAACCAAGATTGAGCTACTTTATGCGCGAAAGTGGCAAAAAATCTTAAAAACCCTTAAAATTGCAACATACCAAGTAATATTAAGAATATGACTATGATTTACAACTCTAACCACTTCAACAAAATAATATATACCAAATAGTGTTGTGTGCAAAGTTTCATGCAAAACAAACCAAGTTTGAGCTACTTTATGTGCGAAAGTGCCAAAACATCTTAAAAACCCTTAAAATTCATACCTTGTGAATCACTTAGTTCAAATGTATTCATTCTGTGTGATCTACACGCATATAACAAACATCTACATCATCTGGATCCACTTATTTTGGATTGATACTGGGCGGGGAGTCTTTAAAAGTTTCTTATTCTCCTCATCCTCAACATCACCTATACCAAGGATACTTCTTTTTCCCGATACAACAATAGACCATTTTTTATCAAATGAGTCTACAATGTAGAATACTTGCTTGGCTTGTGTGGCTAGTATGGATGGCTCCTCAGTACCACGCAAACGAACTAAGTCTACAACAGTGAATCCACAAGGGTCGTCATGTTTTATGCATTGTCGATTATTATCTACCCACTTACATTTGAAAAGACCAATAGTGAAAGTAGAGTAGTCAAGCTCCCATAATTCATGTACTCGCCCATAGTATACCAATTTAGCATCAAACGGCGATTGATCCTTGGCACTCGCGTAAAATGTAGATGACGCCAAAATAGAAACCCCACCATTCTATAGATAAGATGACTTCTTATCTTGACCCTCAGTCCAAAATGTGAAGCCATTGACATCGCAACCCTCATATTTGTTGACATCATCACGAGGACCAAAAGCTAACCACTTAAATATTTCAGATACACCCTTGAGTTCTTCACTTATTACTCGATTATGAAACCAATCAATAAACGTCTTGTTATGCAACTACATCAATCTCCTATCCCCTTTACAAGGATATTTTGCGCGCAATATATCTAAATGCTAATTCAAAAAAGGATGGGCTTCAGGAATATGATGCAACACATATGAGTGTGCTTGTAGAAGACTGTCTCGAGGAGGTGTGATCGTTTTAGAGCCAATTGTTCCTTTTCCTTCAAGTCTTCCTTCATGTCGAGAGGTGGGAAGTCCAATAGGCTTTTCCATGGCCAAATACTCGGCTATAAAGTTATTAATCTCATCGTTCACAGTGCCTTGAATCATACTCCCCTCGGGCTGTGTTGGATTCCTCACCTTGTTTTGTAAAACACCCATGTGTCTTTCAAAAGGATAACACCACCTTAAAAAAACTAGCCCCAAAAGCTTGATCTCACGAACGAGATGGACAATAAGATGAACCATTATGTCAAAGAAAGAAGGTGGAAAATACATCTCAAACTTTCATAAAGTTACAATCACGTCGACTTGAAAAGCATCAAGTTTAAAGGGATCAAGAACTTTACTACAAATTCCGTTGAAGAACGAACATAGCTCAGTAATAGCATATCTCACATGTTTTGGCAATATTTCACGGATTGCAATTGGTAAGAACACTTGCATCATTACATGGAAATCGTGAGAATTAATGCTTCCCAACTTCAACTCACCATTTAGGGTCACAAATCTCTTCATGTTGGATGAGTACCCAGACGGAACCTTAATGCCATACAAAGACTCGCAAAATGCCTGCTTCTCTGCTTTGGACAATGTGTAGCAAGCTAGAGGCAAATAAACTTTGTCATTACTCATCTTGTTCTTACCGCCCTTTCCCTTGTTACTGCCACCAACTTCATCAACTCTATTTCTTTTCTTACTCACCTTAACATGTGCCCACAACTCCGGATGAACACCCTTACATTCAAACCAACTCCCCCGGTCCTAACTTGATGTTCAACCGCAATACTACAAAACTCTAATACGCCATCAATAAATTCTAACGATTCAATGCTTCCATACATCCAAGAATGATATTTTGTCATCCTCATTAGTGTGATTAATTAATTCAAAACAAAATTAATAGATAAATCAATATATATATATGTGTGTGTGTGTGTGTGTGTGTGTGTGTGTGCGCGCGCGTATATATATGTATATACACACACACACACACACACACACACATATATATATATATATATATGTATGTATATATATATGTATATATATATATATATATATATGTATGTATATATATATATATGTATATATATATATATATATATATATATATATATATATATATATATATATATATATATATATATATATATATATATATATATCTATATATATATATATATATATATATATATATGTATATATATGTATATATATATATGTATATATATATATATATATATATATATATATATATATATATATATATATATATATATATATATATATATATATATATATATATATATATATATATATATATATATATATATATATATATATATATATATATATATATATATATATATATATATACATGTATATATATATATATATATATATATATATACATGTATATATATATATATATATATATATATATATATATATATATATATATATATATATATATATATATATACATGTATATATATATATATATATATATATATATATATATATATATATATATATATATATATATATATATACATATATATATATATATATATATATATATATATACATATATATATATATATATATATATATATATATATATATATATATATATATACATATACATATATATATATACATATATATATATATATATATATATATATATATATATATATATATATATATATATATATATATATATATATATATATATATATATATATATATATACATATACATATATATATGTATATATATATATATACATATATATATATATATACATATATATATATATATATATACATATATATATATATATATATATATATATATATATATATATATATATATATATATATATAGATATATACATATATATATATATATATACATATATATATATATATATATATATATATATATATATATATATACATATATACATATATATATACATATATATATATATATATATATATATATATATATATATATATATATATATATATATATATATATATATATATATGTATATGTATATATATAAACTAGAAAATTAGTTATTAACTTTTAAGAAAATTCTACATAAGAGCAAAGAAGTTTGTCAAAACGCTGATACTAGCCTTTCTTTTTATTTTTATATGGTAACAAAAAGGATTATTATGTTTATAAAAATTTGCAACAAAACAGTTTTGAAATATATGTTAGAATAAACAAGAAAATTAGTTATTAACTTTTAAGAAAATTCTACATAATAGCAACGAAGTTTGTCAAAACGCCGATACTAGCCTTTCTTTTTATTTTTCACATAGTAACAAAAACGATTATTATGTATATAAAAATTTGCAACAAAACAGCTTTAAAGTTAAGGCGGTTTAATGTTGAGATGTGCCCCATCTATGAGTTAAATATTGCACAATTAATTAATACGAATTTGAGAATATAGAATTTTTTTTCCAAGATAATAATATTGGTAATTGATATTTTTTAAAGTATACAACATATTCTGGAGCCTCAACTATTAGTTCTAGTTTTTATTTTTGTTGAGTTGGTTTCTTGACATGGTATCAGAAGCCAACGTGACAAAAGGTCACGTGTTTGAATTTGAACCAACCTTCAAATTCAATTGAAATATTTCGCACCACGTATAAGAAGAGCATGTACGTTGCGTCCACATTTCTAGCACAAAGGACTCTCGTGTGAGAGGGCTTGTTAGAGTTCATAATATATTCTAGCGCTTCAACTATCAGTTTATCAAATATATTAGGAATAATTGCCTAAAATAATCCAAGCTTTTTATGATTTTACTACAATAATCCCACCCATTGATTAACCATGAAAAATTCCAACTTTGAATGGTATTTTCTTAGAGTAAATCCAGTAACTTGATGACTTAGTTATAGCAAGTTTTTTTAGAAAAAGACAAAAACAAATTGAAAAAATTGTTCAAAAATGATTAAAAAAATTCTAATTTTTTAAAATTTTTAGAATTTTTTTTGTAAATTTTTAAAATTTTTCTCTAAATATACATTAATTTTCAATTTATTTTTTTTTGTGAATTACCTACTATAGCACATCTGAACGAAGAAGTAATAATAATAATAATAATAATAATAATAATAATAATAAATGTCACTAATTCCACTATATATACCATTTGAAATTTAAAGTTATGACATTTAAATTAAATGTTGCTAAATATAGTCCATTAAAAGTATGTTATGTTGCAGGTTTGGTAGTTGGTAGTTGGTCGGAAATCATGAGTAGTCTATGGAAGGTGCGTAGTCAATATTGGTCCATATTTTTGTAGTAGTATTCATAAATAAAAAAACTTCAACAACATTTAAGCGTCAACACAATTAGAAAAACATATTAATAAGTTATACCATAAGTAAAAGTACATGATACATAAACCATGCACACTTAACAAACCCATAATTGATATACATGCATCAACTTAGCTTTGTATGTGATTGTCACATCCCACACAAAAAACTTACACAAATTACATGTATATCATTATTTATTCTTTAGCTCCAAGCACACATAAAACATAGCAACGATATATGAATCGTAGCAATAGGCTGATTATCTTAGGCGCACGAGCCAGGAGCGTAACATAATAAAGAAGGAAGACAAACACCAGAGCAACAATCATGTGTTGCACATGGATAACACGAACTCCCTTTTGAACTGCATTTTAGGCTGTTTTCTTTGGCTTTCACCACTTGTTCGATACCCATTGGCATCGCCATTCTTGCTAAATGCATCTTTCTTATCATGTCTGTTTCTGCTATCCATTTTGTTGTCTCTATGTCTTGCATACTACCTATTATTGGATCTACAATAGTTTTGAAATATATGTTAGAATAAACAAGAAAATTAGTTATTAACTTTTAAGAAAATTCTACATAATAGCAACGAAGTTTGTCAAAACGCCGATACTAGCCTTTCTTTTTATTTTTCACATAGTAACAAAAACGATTATTATGTATATAAAAATTCGCAACAAAACAGCTTTAAAGTTAAGGCGGTTTAATGTTGAGATGTGCCCCATCTATGAGTTAAATATTGCACAATTTATTAGTACGAATTTTAGAATATAGAATTTTTTTTTCCAAGATAATAATATTGGTAATTGATATTTTTTAGAGTATACAACATATTCTGGAGCCTCAACTATTAGTTCTAGTTTTTATTTTAGTTGAGTTGGTTTTTTGATATGGTATCAGAAGCCAACGTGACAAAAGGTCACGTGTTCGAATTTGAACCACCCTTCAAATTCAATTGAAATATTTCGCACCACGCATGAGAAGAGCATGTATGTTGCATCCACATTTCTAGCACAAAGGGCTCTCGTGTGAGAGGGCTTGTTAGAGTTCATAATATATCCTAGCACTTCAACTATTAGTTTATCAAATATATTAGGAATAATTGCCTAGAGTAATCCAACCTTTTTATGATTTTCCTACAATAATCCCACCCATTGATTAACCATGAATAATTTCAACTTTGGATGGTATTTTCCTAGAGTAAATCCAGTAACTGGATGACTTTGTTATAGCAAAGTTTTTTTAGAAAAAGAAAAAGATAAATTGAAAAAAAATGTTCAAAAATGATTTAAAAAATTCTGATTTTTTTAATTTTTCAGAATTTTTATGTAAATTATTAAAATTTTTTTCTAAATATACATTAATTTTCAATTTATTTTTTTTTGTGAATTACCTACTATAGCACATCTGAACAGAAGAAATAATAATAATAATAATAATAATAATAATAATAATAATAATAATGATAATAATAATAATAATAATAATAATAATAATAATAATAATAATAATAATAATAATAATAATAATAATAATAATAATAATAATAATACCTGCCCCAATAAGCAAGATTAAAGCACACATGATTAAGGTGAAGTTCTTCATGAAAACCTTAGAAATTAAGCTTGTTTTGAAATTTTAATTTTGTTAAGTATTACTTAATTTATTGCTTATGAGTTATGATACACTGATCGATCAATATGGTGGTTATTTATACACTTCAATTAAGCATAAAACTATTTTGCTTATAGCAACGCAATACCTAATCTGCAATAATTGCCTATTCCTTGATTTATTTTAAGCAATAAAATAATAATACCCCTCTATGTATCATTAGTTCATTCCCTAGCTATTCGTAAATTAATAGGAGTAAATAATAAAATAATTATTTGCTAGTAAATTTTTATTGCTTGCATTAGGTTATTCAAAACCGGATACCGGATTGATAAGATCAAGATCAATCAAATAGTGAATATTGAAAATCATGATCTGTTTTCGATGCAGATAAACCGGATATCTGTAGTTGGTATTCCGATTTACCACAAATCGGATATCAAATATGTAATTTTAATTTTTATGGATTTTTTAAGCAATATTAATTACCATATTCTAATGTCATGTACGTTTAAATATTTTAAGCTTTCATTAGTCTGATCTTCCTATAATGAATTAAATAACTATAAGCGTGAGTTTTTGCTCTTTGGAGTTTTTTTATTTTAAATCTATATAAAAAACAAAAACAAAAACAAGCTATTTGATTTCATAAAAACCAACTTTGAATTCAAATTCAATTTCCAATTTATGAATCAGATATTTGATTCGAATTATTCAATTTAATTTAATTTTTTAATTATTTTAATTTAATTTATTTAAAAATTTTATTCATTAATTTAATTTAATTTATTATATTTTATTTTAAAATTAGTTTTCATTTATTTTTTATTATCAAAAATTACCAACAATAATACAACTTGTTGCTTATTTCCCCACAATAATGACAACTTTTATTTACCATGAATAATACCAACTTAAGGGGTATTTTCCTAAAATATCCCTAACATGTTAAATCAACTATAGGAGATTATATGACAAAAAAACTTGATAAATTAGTTAATAAACTAAAGTTGGTATCATTCTAGGAAAAACCCCCTAAGTTGGTGTTAACAATGATTAATCAAAAATTTGTATTATTGTAAGGAAATTAAACAAAGATAATATTATTTGTGGAAATTTCTTTTTTTTTATTATGATATTTTAAATGAGTGTTTTTTAATTCGGATTTGTTTTTTGATTAGCCTAATAAAACTTTTAATTTATTGTTAGTGCCAATAAAGTTATTCAATAAAAGACCTTGCTATTAACTATGCTGGGCACCTCGTTTAAATATCCCATAGAATTGATTGATTACTCATATCTTGATTTTTTAAACACACAAATCAAAAAGATATATAACTATAGATTTGCCCTGATATAATTTACATGCGTCGCGATAGCCTTATTAGGTGTCTAGTTTGAAAATTCGGTCGACATGAGTACACATACATTAAATTTTCCAACACGCGCACTGAGAAGATATTTAACGTTATTTACATTGTGACTTGAAAGTTATTTTGAAAAACGAATGTCGTAATTATCCTTATGCTGCGCCTATTTAAAATTTTAGTCAAAATGTATATTCATACGTTGATTTTCCAGACACGTAAATCGAGAAGATATTTAGCATTGTTTTTACAGGCATTGTAAAATTTTTCCAAACACGCATGTAAGATCTCATCTAAAACTTATTTTAATGAATTACTTTTTGAAAATCTTATTTTAATGAATTACTTTTTGAAAATCATGAATTGGCTAATGCATGTTGGTTGAGATGTCTTTGATGTCTTTATACCATAGTTTATTATCATATATTTCCTTCATCACTGTAATTTATTTTCTCTGTTCTAAACTACTTGCAATATTATAGATATTGTACTATTTATTTACCACCCTTAATTATTGATTATTTTTAATCTCAATTAAAAATATAATTAATTTTAATATTGTATGATTCGTCTCAATGCAAAGATTATTAATATCAAGTTTTATAATTTTTGTTATACATAATTTGAGATAGTGATGATTGAAGTCATTCAATAAACTGTGTGAAAAAGCAAACGTTACAAATATTTTAGAATGCAGGAATTATGTTTTGCATATTGTCAGGGGTGAAGCTACTTGTCAAAAATGCAATCCTATATATTTTTACCTTTGCCCCCCTTTAATAATATATGGTATATAGTTTAAACAGTGCAAAGATATAACAAATTAAGTTACCACAGCTTAATGATTGGAGTAATACATTTGTAACCTAAGCTTAAGAAATCAAATATCTTAATGTAAACAATTATTTTTTTAATAAACTAATAAATTTATATCATAATGTCATTAATTTTTGCCTTTCAAAATTTTACATTCATCCTTTTTAGTGTGTGTATTTATGATTTTGCTATCATAATTATAGAGTCAAAAATACTTGATTTTTTCAAAAGGGATAATTATAGAGATATTTCAACTCCATTTGTTGAATATAATATTCATTATAATTCAAGTCTATTTTAGTCTAAATGATTTTCAAAATTTTCATAATTTAACTAGTTTTTATATAGTTATAATTTGCTAGTATATAATTTAACTAATGAATTACTATAATGTCATTATATATTACTTTTTATCTTTCATAATTTTATATTCATCCTTTTTTAGTGTGTGTTTTTATATTTTTATTATCTTAATTGTAATAGTATTTTTTTAGAGACTTACTAGGCGAATAATAGAGTCAGAAATGATTTTAAATAATAATTAAATATCCAATACACTAACTAAATAATAATCATTTAATAAATAAAATTGATAAGATTTTATAAATAATTGAAAAAAATGTATGATTTTCTAATACATTAAATGATGTGGTAAAAAAAGTATAAAATCGATCGATATGGATAATATTATGGTCATAGTTAGAAAGTAATAAAGTCAAATACATAAATATTAGTCATAATAACAATGACATCATCATTGAATATTGAAAAAAAATTTTGTTAGGGTTGTTACTAGAGCTGTTCAAAACAAACCCGACTCGAAAATCCGACCCGGAATCGAAAATTATCCGACCCGAAAAAATGTTAATTTTTTAGGTTTACCGAACCGGAATTATCCGAACCGATACTGCACTCGAACCGTTTGATAACCGAAAATGGCAAAATCGAACTCGAACTGCAACCGAATTTTATAACCGACATATAAACGTTAACCGATGTTACCCGAACTGAACAGTGATCGACCCGAGTCAAATGCGACCCGAATTATGCACGTAACCGAATGCAACCTGACTAAAACCGATTAAGATCGAACTGTTTTTAACCCGAACTGATACAAACCTGAATCGATTATTAATCGAACTGTTTTTAACCCGAACCGATTGTTAATCGAACTGTTATAAATCCGAATCAAATTTTCACCTAATTTCAGCAAATTAGGTCCAATTTCAGTTTTCTAATTATGATTTTTTGAATATGTGAAAACTAATTTCTAATATTGATAGATTGTAAACAAGATTATATATAAATAAATAAGATTCCCCATGATATTTAAATCAATTATAAACCAATAAGATTTCACCAATTCTTCAAGCTTTAAGCCCCAAAAATTTACATTCATCACTTATACATCCACCAAATTTAAATATACAAATATTAAGTTTTTAACCCCAAAAATTTACATCCATCACTTATACATCCACCACATTAACATATACAAATATCAAGTTTTTTACCCCAAAAACTTACATCCATCACTTATACATCCACCTAATGTAAATATACAAATATCAAGTTTTTAACCGCAAAAATTAACATTCAATCAGCAACTATATATAGTTATATATCCACCATAAAATTATCATCCATCAAATGTACGTGAGTATGTCCACCATTAAATACTTTCTCCAAAACAAAACATAAAAGTCGACAACGAGCACCAAAATCTCTCACGTACTACTGCTTTGCTTGTGGTACCATATTTCATTCTTGAACAAAAACAAACAAAAAAGGTATTAAAATAAAGTAATTCATTCTTATAAGAAAGATACAAAAAAGAAACGCCTAAAATTTTGCTACCAGAATATGTATCACATGTCGGGTGAGATCATTGTAATGCCTCTCAAGGTCAACAAACGTCGCATGTTCAGCAAGCTACCAACATGAATCATAGCTAAGGAAACATTTCTAATTGCCTAATCTCAAGTAAACAAGGCTATTAGAAAGTTGCCTATAAGACTAAGACTCATGGATAACATTCACCCAACCCAACGACTATCAAGTTTCCATGTGACTTATAAGGTTAAATTACTTGTGTCCAGATTTCGTGTTTTAAATTGAGCCACAATATTTCAACCAAGCTATAATAATATGGAAAATGTAAGTTCATGTACATGGAAGAAGCTTGCAACGTTATTCATAACTAGCAACACAAATTTCAACTTGTCTTACAATCTACTAATAAGATCGTCTTATAATCTACTACAGTTTGATGAAGTCTTATATAGGTGGTACTTCCAGTGATCTAAATAACTACCAGTGATCTAAAAACAGGTAAAAACAGGGATTAAAAACTACCATGATCACATTAACCAACAATTATGGAAGAAATACCAAAAAAGCAATTATGGCAGAAATATTTGAAACTTGATGAAAATTGTTTGAATACAAAATTTAAGAAATTAAATAAGGGAAAAACCCAATTTAATTCTACAATTTGATTGAATTTTAGGAAGAAGTTGAGAGAAATAACATCAAGAACAACAAATTTATGAAATTATAATTACCCAAAAGAATTCTTTTTAGGAGAAAGAACAAAATGTGTACTGAATGGAAAACATGTATGTTATAGAAAAAAACAGAGATAATCTGTAAAAGGGGGAGTGAAGAAGAAGCAGAGAGACACTTGTAGAAACAAACAAATATGAAGAAAAACTACTTTTGTTTCAGCTCGAGAATGACCATTCATTATCATTATAATGTACCCTATATTCCGATCATAAAAGTTATGATTAGGGTCAGAAGATGGTTGAATGATGACAAACTACACTATTATCAATGTTGAAGCAGTGAAAATCTCGACTCGAGAATGACCGATAAATTAAAACAAATTATGTAATTTGTGCAATTTTGTTATTGAAAGAAGAATCAGAATCTAGAAAAATAATTTATGCAATTTACTAAAAACTAACCCCAATGAATATAACTTTCAAAGACAACAGCATCAGCCCTTACCTTCCTTCACCAAATTTAATCAAGTTCAACTCTTCTTCAATTACACGATGGAGAAAATAAAAGGAAGAACACAAGTTCAATACAGAAGAGAATTGCATACATAAAGTAAATCTTCATAAATACAAACTTCAATTACATGATGGGGCTCCTTCCAAAGCAGATAAGGTTGCATACAGAAGAGAATTGAACTAAATCTTCATAAATACAGACTTCAAGCATGCCAAGAAAGTAAAAATTGACCCCAATGAATATAACTTTCAAAGACAATAGCATCAGCCCTTACCTTCCTTCACCAAATTTAATCAAGTTCAACTCTTCTTCAATTACACGATGGAGAAAATAAAAGGAAGAACATAAGTTCAATACAGAAGAGATTGCATACAGAAGAGAATTGCGTACAGAAAGTAAATCTTCATAAATACAGACTGTAATTACACGATGGGGCTCCTTCCAAAGCAGATAAGGTTGCATACAGAAGAGAATTGAACTAAATCTTCATAAATACAGACTTCAAGCATGCCAAGAAAGTAAAAACTGACCCCAATAAATATAACTTTCAAAGACAACAGCATCAGCCCTTACCTTCCTTCACCAAATTTAATCAAGTTCACAGCCTCCTCATCAATGCCTGTGTATAGACTCCCTTTCACAAGCAAACATGGAAGATCAATCCTATCCGAAAGTACCTGTCACAAATTTTATGAAAAGGCTATCGTCAAAACTCAAAGCAATTTACTCAAAGAAAAACTCAAAATTCAAAGCAATTTACTCAAAGCAAAACTCAATCAGTGTGTGCGGCTATGACGGTGAAGGTGAAGAAACTAGGGTTTCTTCGACTGCCTTAAGATTGTTGGGTATTTGGGCCGTGAGAGTGTGAAGTGTAAACTGAAAAAATACTAAAACTTCATACCTACAGGCTACGGTACTACAGGCTGCCAATGATGAACGTGTTCTACCGGCCGGATTGGAGGAGAACAGATGGGATTGAAAGAGGGCCGCTGGTTTCAGTGAGAGGATGAAGAAAAGAGAGTTGGTTTAGGGTTTATTAGAGCGGGATTTGGGAAGTGAAGTATCCTGTTTCGCTGTTACAGGATGAGGAAAAGAACCAAAACCCTTTTTTATCAAATGACGGTGACGTGGCACGTTCTTGACCGCTGATCTGATATTAGCATTATAAATCCAACGGCTAAAACACCTTATCCGTGTGCTATCTTAATAACCAATAAAATTTTGTGCAAGTACAACTCATAGATTGCTAAGATAGTAAGATCTCACACGTCTGTATACAAAGATCAACGACTTAGAATAAGTAATGTATCAATTGAGTAATATATTCATTAAATTGGACAATTAGTTATCTAAAATAACTTATTTGAGTAATATAAATATTTTATATCAAATATTAAATATTTTTATTATTGAATTTAGTCAAATTGCATAATTTAGGCTATTTAATTCAAAGTAACAAAAAAGGTGGAGTACTAGTTTCATTTACTATAATAGATCGAATTACGATAAGTGGACTTTGAATTACGATCGATTATTAAT
Organism: Amaranthus tricolor; assembly: GCF_026212465.1. Classification (NCBI taxonomy): domain Eukaryota; kingdom Viridiplantae; phylum Streptophyta; class Magnoliopsida; order Caryophyllales; family Amaranthaceae; genus Amaranthus; species Amaranthus tricolor. The sequence goes on from NC_080055.1 coordinate 18,701,300, forward strand.
AATAGCCTATAAATTACTTTAGAGTATTCAAGATCAGTAATAACTAATAAGTAATAACATTGAGTTAACTGTCAATGATAGTCTATAACTATAACTCTATAACTCTATAAGATAGTTTGTATTAGTTTTATTCACTCCAATAGGTCTAGTTCCGAACATTATTAAGCTTTAAATTAAATACGATCAATTATTAGTGTAATAGATTTATTATTTTAAAGTATTCAAGGTCACTAATAAGTATAAATACATAATATCATATAAAATGGTTATGATTACTTGATTAATCTAATTCACTTTATTATATATAATAAGTTTTAATTTTCAAACTTAGAAATACAATCGATTATTAGTGTAATAGAGTAATGTATATTCTAATAGCTTATACTCCCTCTAATTAAAAAACAAATGTCTCATTTGGAATTTGCATAAATTCTCCCTCTAGTAATATATTCTAAATTTCTAATAGGTTAATTACAAGCCTAAAAAGAAATCGAGATAATTACTCTGAATTGGAGAGACTATTAGTTTAGACTTTAGAGTACTCAATAACGCTAATAAGTCTAAGTACGTAACTAATAGCCTACGAGATAGTTTAGATTATTCTTATTCATTCAAACAAATCGAGTTTCGATTATCGAGTTTTAATATTCAATCAATTATCAAAAGTAGCAACATGATGCATTATTAAAAAAAAAATTGAAATTGGGTTGATTAGCCTACTCTTATTTGAGTAGTCTCATAATAAGGTAGTCTCGCAATATGCTCCATGGAAATTAAGAGTTATTTATGTTTGCCTACTATATATTGATGGTGTAGTAATTTTTTATATGAGTAAGATCTGACTTAAAACTTATTTTAATGAATTAGTTTTGATAATCATGAATTCGATACTGGATGTTGGTTGAGATGTCTTTATATGCTACATCTTTTATCATCATATATTTCTCGATTAGTATTATATACATATTTTAAGAATGGTCGGCCCTTATAAGGTGAACACGGGGCTATGCCCAATTAATTTGATTTGACATTGTCAAACTATGCCCTTCAGCCTGTCTTATATGAGATGAGACGATTTTAAAATAAGAGGCTATAGGCTAAAATTTTTATTATTGGACTATTTAATTCAAATATGAGGCATGTCTCACAGTGAAACCGTTTCATACAAGAATTTGTGTATGCCCTAAATAAATCGATTAGCTGATAAAAACAATTGTAGTATTTTGGATTGATGACTTCGTAAATTAATCATCGTCTTGAGTTTTAATCCTTCCAAGATTATCTTTTTTGTGAAATTATTCTTGAAGCAGTAAAAATTTGAGATCCCAATTCACAACCCAAATTGAATTATACTCCTTCCGTCCCTATGAGAATGCACCCATTTTATTTTGGGTAGAATTTATTGGAAAGTAAAATATGTTGGAGAATAAGACAAAAAAGAAGTAAATAATAGAACTATGTGGTTAAATTGGGGAGAGAAAATAAGTTTGTTGATGAGATTTAAAGAAAGAAAGTGGAATCATTACCAAAAATGAAAATGATGCAAAATGAGTAATTTGAGATAGTAATGATTGAAGTCATTCAATAAACTGTGTGAAAAAGTAAACGTTACAAGTATTTTAGAATACAGGTTCTATATTTTGCATATTGTCAAGGGCGAAGCTACTTGTCGAAAATGCAATCCTATATATTTTTACCTTTGGTCCCCCTTTACTAATATATGGTATATAGTTTAAACAGTGCAAAGATATAACAAATTAAGTTACCACAGCTCAATTATTGGAGTAATACATTTATAACCTAAGGTTAAGGGATCAAATATCCTAATGTAAACAATTATTAATAAACTAATAAATTTATATTATAATATCATTAATTTTTGTCTTTTAAAATTTTACATTTATCCTTTTTTAGTGTGTATGTTTATAATTGTGCTATCATAATTATAGAGTCAAAAATACTTGATTTTTTCAAAAGGGATAATTATAGAGAAATTTCAACTCCATTTGTTGAATATAATATTTATTACAATTCAAATTTATTTTAGTATATATGATTTTCAAAATTTTCATAATTTAACTAGTTTTTATATAGTTATAATTTGCTAGTAAATAATTTAACTAATGAATTACTATAATGTCATTATATATTACTTTTTATCTTTCATAATTTTATATATTCATCCTTTTTTAGTGTATGTTTTTATATTTTTGTTATCTTAATTGTAATAGTAAATAATAGAGTCAAAAACACTTGTGTTTTTTTAAAATGAATAATTATATAGAAACTTCAATTCAATTTGTTGCATTTAATTTTTGTTATAATTTAAGTTTATTTCAGTCTATATGATTTTTACAATTTTTATAATTTAACTAATTTTTATGGTAAAAATATTTTGCTAGTATATGAACTATTTGTCCCCCAATTTATAATCCTGACTTTGCACATACATAGTGTATGTCGTATCGGCCCTTATAGGGTCAAGACAGGGCCTTTGTGCTCACTGAAAAATTATTCTAAATAACGATACAAATTTCAAATGAGAGTTATTGTACACTTACTGTTTTAAAGTGATCACTTATAATTTTGACATGATCAGTTTTTATAATTTTAGAGTAATAACTTATAAATTCAAAGCGAAAACTTATAACTTTAAAGTAATCAATTAGAAAATTAAGCTAATTGTACTCACTCTGTCTCATATACAAAACTTATTATTTAGACTAATCACTTCACAAATAACCATCGTCTTGAGTTGTAATCCTTCAAAGACTATCGAATTTGTGAAATTATTCTTGATGCGAAAATAATTTATTTTCTGACATTATATTATAAATATTAAAAAACTAAATTATGTTTGATTATCCCCATAAGTTAGGAGCTTATAATTTATCTTTTGATTTGAGGCTTAAAATCTCAACTCTAATTGTATGTTATATTTGAAATTTGATAAGTCATTAAGTAAAATCATCATCGAACATCTACTTAATTATGTATGTTTCTCACCGTCTACAAGACTACAACCACTGCTAATTAGTACTCTGCTAATTAGTACTCCCTCTGTTTCACTGTATTAGTTACTTAATTCATTTTGTATTTTTTTAGTTAGTTACTTTTAGAATTTTTTTCTTTATGTAAAGTTTTTCTAATTTATTGTGAAAAATGAATAAAACAATTACACTGATTTACTAATTTAATGGAAGATACAAAATGTTAAAAACCATTTGATTATTGTTTATCCAAGTAACTAAGTCATAAATTAATAAACATTATACCAATATTAATCTATAATATATTATGTAATTTCAATGATAAAATATGAAGTAAAAAAATCTCAAAATTATTATTATTAATCGTAATGTAAGTAAGATACCAATAAATGTGATCAATATTGGAAATGGAGGGAGTAATTACTAATTGGTTGTCATTAGGGATGACAATTCAGTTCAAATTCCCCCCTGATTCAATTCGATCTGAGAAATTTAATTCGATTTGAGTTCGAAAAAAATAATATAGGACTCCAAATCCACGCGACATCCGACTTAGAATTGAATATAATTATAATACTCAAAGTTTTAAACGCAATATTTTTTGTTTCATAATTGAATAATAAAAGAGAAATTAGGTGAATTATGGCCAAAGTTGTTAAAAGCGTAAACTTAACTCAAATTGAAAAAACTCTCAACATCAAATCTTAAGTTCGAATGATTCAAGAATTTTGCAAAAATAAGAAGCCGTAATTAGTTATGTATATTCTTTAGACATTTTTATTGTAAAAGAATAGCTAAAATTCAGTTAATATTTTAAAAATTTTATTATTACTCCAAAAATACATGTATACTTCTTATTTGTTTCCTTTTTCTAATATGTAATGAAATAACAAATACAAAAAAGATATACACTAATCATATAATCAATCATTTAGAAAAACAAACACAAAGTAAATACACTAACAATAGTCCTTATTAGATTAATCAATGCCAAGTAGAGTGATCTTGCAATAAATTTATCAAAACAACATTATATTTTAACAGTCTTAAAGCTATTCTAATCATAACACGAAATGAATAAACTCAATAGTTTTCACATTAATATATTCAAAAGTTATTAATTATGGACACAATTCAATCACAAATAAGTTTGCGACAGCAAATAAAACCAAACCTCAATCGATAATTTAGATATAAATAACTGCTCTTAAGTAGAATTTTCATTAAAAAGCTAAGAATCTCAACATCCGCGCGTGCTATTCATAAAATAGTCATATTATAGTCAAGAGTTCAATTTAATTATTAGAACAAAAAAGTAGAATATTGGGTCCAGAGATATAGTTTATAAGGTTGGCTAAAGCCCAATTTAGCATGATTCTACTTGTGATTATACGATTCTATACGATTCTAATTGCGATTTTAGAATTTGAAGGACAAATTTTCTTTGTTAAGTTGTACTTAAAAGGCTACTTTAATAGTTTTTTATGCTTTTAAATCATTAGTATAGCATTGATAAGAATAAAGCAAATAATAATTTGAACTCCGTCGGAGGTCCGAGATTCCGAGTTGGAGCAAAGTTGGAGTATGCATAATCCGACTCCGAGTGGAAGTTGACTGAAAAACATAATCCGAGTCTTATCTGGAGCAAAGTCGGATGATGAATAATCCGAGCCGAGTCCGACCCATTGTCATATCAAACATTTATAGTCAATAATAAATTTAATAAATAAATTTATGATCAAATAGGAGTATCATAGGGTATATGCTATTCAACTTTTGACTTAAATTCAATTAATTAAACTCAATCATCACCACAAACAAAAGCAATTACAAAATGATCAATGACGTAGATGAAAACGATTAAAATGACTCTGGCCAGTACCACTTGATACAGAAATTTACTCATTAACTTCATTATTGCCTGATTAGCCCAAAATCATGGTTAAAAAAATATATAAATTTTATCACCAATGTTGAGCAAATAAAGTTGGAAAATGATTTTTTTTATTCGAGAGTAGGCTTAGGAAAAAAAAAATTAAATAAGAGTTGAACACCAGACTTTACCTCAAAAAATCATATTGACTCTACAACTCATAAAAAATTAAAACTGAGAGTATAATTAAGTAACCAATTTCCCACACGTTTCAACCCTTTCTTGATTCAACCAAAACCATGACAAGACTCTAAATTTGTGTCACCTTCATCAACATAAACTATAAATAACAACTCAAATTTATTATTTTCGTTAAAATATTTTTTTAAACGAATTAAGCTGGTCAAACATGTGAGACAGTCTCACAGAAGACTAACTAGTTATAGTTGCAATAATTGGGAAACTATTTATTTGGAAAAAAACAAAGACAACAAAATAATTATTTCCAACTTAATCCATTGGATTGACTCAAACCTATTCCCGAATCGAAACACCCTATATCAAATTGACTTTATTTAAAGTTGATCCGATTGAGAATGACCCCACCCAAAACCCGACCTATCAGCTGACTTGACAAGTATAATTTTAATGCGATATAGCCGATATTATAGATGGTATTACGTCTAAAATAGATAATCTCGTGGACTATGTGGAATGGATCAAAATTATATATATAAAGCAAAACTAAAAAGTGAAAGGAATACTTTATTTTACAGTTGGCTAGTAAGAAAATGTTGACGACTCCTTTATTGTTTCGAGTCTCGTATTTTTCGATTGTTATTATGCACATTATGCGTAATTTTATCATGTTCTTGTCTTTGAGTTTTTTTGTGGTTATTTCAAGTGTTTCGAAGGCAGCGAGGTCAATTTTCATGTGTTTGAGACTTTGGCACACAAATCGAAATTTTCCAGGAATCCACACTAAGCTCGAAAGCCCCTTGATGCCTCAAAGATGCAAGAATGCTAGATACCATACTGATTCAACCGAACCCCAGCTCCATTTGATCAAAGAAGCCAATGCCAACCCTTAGCAAATCTTCAAAGTTGTTGTTATGGCCGAATTGTAGCTCATTCGGTTGAATTGGGGTACATTCAGTCAAAGGCCCTTTAGCTTCGATCAAAGGCAGCAACAGCTTAAGCAAGAAACTTTGGCAGCCTGCTGTCTTGGGCGAATTACCAACCCATTCAGTCGAATGCATCATTCGGCCGAATCGGCAGCAACTTCGGTCAAATGGCCAAATGGAAAGCAACTTAAATTACACCAATATCCCAGCTGCCCTCCTATCAAGGGGGCTTGTGTTGGTGGCTTAATAATTCTCTTCTTTTTACCTCTAAATTATTGATGAAACTGTTTACTACCCATGATGTGCTAATCATGCAATATAAAAAGTTGTTAATTGCTTCTTTTCTAAATAAAGGTGAAAGCTATTTGGATTAAACTGCAAATTAATCTAATCCAAACCAAATAAAAAATAGTTTGGTAATTATTAAAATTAAGTTCGAATTTGGATTTGAAATTTAAAAACTAAACTAATTAGGTTTGGATTTGATTTTGTAAAAGCAAAAACCGAAAACCAAATAATGGCGATGAAAGATTGAACACATAATTGCCTATAAATGATTGAATCCAAGTCAAATGTTAAAATAGAATTCATCCTCCATAATATGATAAAAAAAATTTCATGACAAAAATTTAATGTTCATATGATAACTACTAGTGGGTCTATAATTAATGATACATAAATGAAATGTTATTTCCATTGTGTCGTCACTTTTTTTTAATGAAGTTACAATTTTACTTCTCTTTAAAAACTCTATAAATTCAATTATCTTTCTAAATATCACAAACAAACACTTGTTACGTAAAAGCAAAATATGAGTTTCCGTTTTCATTAACAAAAATGCATTTTCAAAATGCTAAAGAGAATGAGTGATACAAAATCACTTACATATCCGAAGCCAGAAAATCTGTCGAAACATTCCTCCCTTCCCGGAATCAAAGATCAGCTAACTAAGCAAAAGAAGTATGTCCTCCACCAAGTGGAACTCTTGGCCTGAATTCTGCTGATATTTCCAATGAAGGACAATATTTGAAACCAATGCTCTATGACAATAAAAAAGTTCATGTTACTATCTTTAACCTTAAATATGACTAACCTCATATTGTAATTAGGAAAAATTACTTAGAATAATCTAATATTTTCATGATTTTCTTACAATAACTCCACCTGTTGATTAGCTATAAATAATCTCAACTTTATGGTTCATTCACCTAGAGCAAATTCAGGTAACTGGATAGACCTCCTATTACAAGTTTTAATTTTTAAAAAAAAGATAAATTAAAATAAAAATTGTCGAAAAAATGTTTAAAAAAATAATATTTTTCTAGAATTTTTTATGTGAATTTTCAAAATTTTTCTCTAACTTTACATTAATTTTGAGTTTACTTTTTTGGTATATTACCTACAATAGTATGTAGCAAGTCATCCAGTTACCCGTGTTTATTCTAGGCAAATACCCCGTAAAATTGGGATTATTCATGGTTAACAATAGGTACAATTATTGTAGGAAAATCATAAAAATGTTGGACTATTAGAGGTAATTTTTCCTTGTAATTATCAATCAGGTAATAATTGCAGTTGAAAAAACTGTCGACTTACTGGAATGCTTAACAGGAACCCTTCCACGCTGACTACAACAGGTAAAGCTCTTCGAGCAGCAACAGGAATCGATTTCAAGGTTTTAATAGCGTCTTGTGCTGACGACCTTGCATACTTAGAAAAAAACCTTATATCGTTGATCATTTGCTCCTTTTCATCATAAAGCATGAATTTCTGATGTTTAAATTCAAATAAATTCTCAGCCTTCGACAATTTTGCCAGGAACAGCCAGTCTTCCTCAATCATATGACGAATGTAAGCTACCATGTTGGCAGCCATGCACACGCTGCAATGCTCATGCCGAGTTTTCTTGCAATCTTCCAAAGTGTTGCAGGATGAATGAAATTCCTGATTTGGCATCCACGTGAAGAGGAATCTGCTCATAAAGTAACAGCTTTGCCCTGGTCTGAATGCTTCTTCTAAATGCCCCGATTCCACTTTATTTTTTAACTCGCTGCTGAAAGTAACATCAGACTTGGAATGGAACAACTCTTTCTCTGTTATCTGTAACCGTAATATGGAGTCATAAGTTGACTCGCAAATCATTTCAAGTCTTCTTGCTTCATCTAGGACGGAGTTTGGAGATACGACATCCAAAAAACAAACATGTGAAGGGTCAGGCACCATGTGTTCCAACTGAGATTTTTGATCACTCACGATTCGCTCAACATCGTACAAAAAGCATTGCTTCCGCCCTTGGCCAACACACGTGGAATTCAATTCTATTTTACCAGGGATAGTGGATTGAACTGAGCAACAGACAATAACTTTTGCCCCTTTAGTGCGAGGAGCTGTGCAGAGATAACAACCAGATGCTGTGAATGAGGTCTGCACAGTTATTAAGAACAAGACAAATAGTTAGAGGTGAGCTACTGAGTTTTAGTAGTGAACAACATCAGGGTCCAGGAAGAGCCTACTTTCCGTATTTTAAGGCCTACTTTCAGCACAGATTAAGACAAGTAAAAAAGCCGAGTGAGGGAACAGGGTATGTGGGCGGGCGGGTGGATACCAAAAAGACGAAAAATAAAGAAATAGAAGGAGAAGAAGAAGAAGAAGCTCTCACACGCACACACACACCTTGCAAGGAACGGTTCGTATATAATCCAGTAGCAGCCTTGATGCACTTCCACGTACTGGCCTATGCCTCTGCGAGATAAACTGCAATGGTGGGGTTGAAGCATATACTTCAATAAGTACGAAATTTCAATATTTGCAAAATGCAAACATTCAGAAAAGATCTTGCACGGAAACGTATGTAAGATATATAAGTAACTTCCAAATAAGCAACTTTACAAACTTCCAACCTGCAAGATTACGGCTAAAAACCTCGACAGGCAGATGTCGTCTCTTTTTGATGGGTTTAAGCTTTCCAGGTCAATAACAGCATATCCATGCTGCAGCCACCAACCAAAAACGTATTATACAGTAGCAAATTTTGCCTAAGAAAAATCCAAGGAACGTATAAAATTGCGTGAAAATGAGTCATATTGAACCTTCTTAAGATATTATTAGCACACAAGTTATCTTATAATATATCCATCATCCATTTATAAAACTAGGTGCTCCCCTCACAATCCCCCAATTTAAATGGCATTTTGGTACTGTAGGGCTATGACGTATCAAGTGATAACATTCATTGTTACCTGGAATGACATTCAGTTTGGAACGGGGAACATGAATGAAAACACAAATCGCAATCTAGAGTGACTGGGGAACCATTGGGTACGAGATATATTGTATATAAACTACATAATTGTATTAATTTAAAATGATTTTTTTACTTTAAGAAATTATTTTCAAGTGGAATTCTTTTAGATTTCTAGGTTTCATCTCATTTTTTGTTTAATTTGTAAATGAAAGCAAAATATCTTTATCTTCTACACCAAGACGTCACCTAGAGTGATTTGGGTCGTGTTTCGTGGTGATTGGGGACGGATGTTCCCGGATCGCGGAACGTGGCTACGTTCCACGTTCCATGTAACTACGATAACATCTTAGGTAGGATTCTAAACTAATGCACCAACACCAATCAGATTAACAAATTATTACAAAACTTCTATTTGAAAACGCTAAAAGGCATGTCTTAGGTAACAACCATTTGGTTCCTATAAAGGGATTAACAAACATTTAAGTATCTGCAAGTGAACAAAAAACAAGTATCAACTTTTTACTATCATAACAGTGATAATTCAAGGGTGTGATGATAAAATACTTTGGTTGCTTACAGGCATTATGGTAACCGCTTGATCCAACATAACTTGACACATACGATCAACATACAACCGTGTTCGCCGACATATAGCAATCAGTTCTTGTAGTTCAGACCTGAAACCACCTACAAAATCATTTTTCTCATTACCTTCTACAAATTGCAGTTGAGATTGAAATATTGACTTATCTACAAAGGCAGTGAATTAATGATAAACCACAAAGACATGCCACGGAATTTCAGCAGGAAGATTGGGAAATATGTATGTGGCTCAGCGAAAAAATAGGGATGCTATATCTAGAAGGAAAAATCAACTAGAATGCAAAAGCAGAAATTATTGAAAAGAAAACAGGTCTCGTTATGAAGAAAAAATATCATTCCAGTCAAATAGATGTCATCACATAAGTCAGAACAATGACATGATACCGATTGAAAAGTACGTTAAGCACAACAAATAACATTTCTTTCACAGCTTACAGGTTTTCAAATCTTGAAGTGCCGTACGTATCCTGTTTCGCGCAAATAACGAACTTCGATTTGTGGGATCTTCCACCCATCTATGATTATTGGTAACACATATCTGCAAAAGTTATACCTGATTCGTGAGAAATATGGAAAGAGTAGGTGAGTTAAGACTAATAAGGGAAATTAACTTCTATACAAATAAAAAAATTAATAAGTAGAATCTATCCAATTCAACAGCAATGTAGGTGAATTAGAAGATGAGTCAAACAAACCATTGCCTAGAATACATTGAGCCCATACATATTGTAATATATTGGTTCAAAGAGTATTATAGATATTCTACAATTAGCTAGGCTTAAGTTGTATTCTGTTATATTAGTTAGGCTTATCTTTTTTTCCTTCTTTTTAAGCCCTAATTCCTTACCCTTGGCAAATTTTCTAGTCAATAATCGATCACTTCCGCTAAATAGTTTCAACAAAAATTTCTTTCTTTTCTCGAAACTCTAAATTTTCACCTTCGTCGTTTTCATCAAGACAGAATTTGGTTTTCCTTCCACGGTAAATGCATTAACCTATGAGATTTTACTCTTTCCCACTCTATTTTTGAATTCTGAGCAACCCTTTTGTTGTCTATCTTTTTCTTGGCAGAAATCTGCCAAGATTTTGAATCTTGAAACTTTTTTTTCCACCCGCTCTTTAAATTCTTGAAATTCAGCTTTGGTTTAACTGAATGACTCCTTTATTAGAGGGTGTAGTTCAATTGTTTGTTTATGGTGGTGTTCTGGTCACTCATTGCAAAACAAATTACAAAGAAGTGGATGTTTCCCTGAACGTACTAGATCTGATGGCGGTCCTGGAAGGTGTGGCCGGAGAAGAGATGGTAGATACAATGTTGTATGTTGTGGGTCCGGTGGAGGACCCAAGATTCTCATGGGAGGGAATGAAGATCGGTATGGTAGGTAGATTATGTTATTGATGAAGATTACAATCAAGGAAGACCACCAGAGAAAGAAGGCTGAGGAGCAACAGCCATGGCTGTTTTTCAGACCCGATTCATTACACTAATGAGTTCTATTCCTTTGTGTGTATTTTGGAGTGAGTTGTCCAGGCTGCAATTACTAGTGAGTTGTCACCGTCATTAATAAGGCCCTTGCTTTATTTTAAAACTTCCTAAACTAATTTTTTCTATGACTTTTGGGCAATTCCCTTTGGAACATTCAACTTTCCATTTTTTAAAATTACTTTTAATACAACCTTAAATTTTCTACACCTATTGATAGAGCCATATCATTATATTATTTTATTATTATTATTATATTATCATTATGTATGTTAACTATTATTATTACTACTATTATTACTTGTGTACATATTACTAGTATTACTCACATGACTATTATTATTATTATCATTATTATTACTTATATATAGTAGTACTTGTACATAGTACTCTTATTTATTATTATTATTATTATTATTATTATTATTATTATTATTATTATTATTATTATTATTATTATTAGCATTATTTTTATCGATGATTTTGGGAGCTTTGGAAGCATCAAAGAAGAAAATTGAAGACAAGGGAGAAGCAGCAACATATTGGACAACCTATAAATCAGATATCTAGTGATTCGCGAGGAATTTTCCGGCTCGCGAGATTGCGTCTCGCGAGGATTTTCTCAACTCGCGAGTTGTCATTTTCACCTTTTTAAAAAGGTTGCCGCCTTCACTTCCAAGGCCAGCCAAGGGGAGCTACGTTCACAGGCTATCAATAGCGGCCCCAAGTCATCCTCTTTTCATCACTATGCTTGTAAGTTGTTAGATTATAAAATTAGGATGTAAATTAGACTAAGTTATCTCAAGTTTAATCTGAATTTCTATCTTCTAGTTCTATTAGCATTTAGGTTGTACATTTTGAGGGAAAATTCTGGGAATTGATTTTTTATTCATGCTTTTGGGAATGAAAGTCGGCTAAATTGTGTTTTTAAGAAAAGTTGGATTCCATTGTACAATCAATAGTAAGTTTTCTCAATATTTAATATAATCATCTATTATCAAACCTTGTTCTTAAATTGCAAATTGGAATTGATCTTGAATGTTGGTTGCAAACTTATCTTTAATTGCCATTTCAATTTGTCATCAATATTGATTGCTTAATCCATGTTGATTTATGTGAAATTTGAGTAGTTCCCAAACTTGCTTTAGTTTGATAATAACTCAATAGGAATTGATATTGTCGTCACGTGTAATCTTGCTTTAGTTTACATTGCCATAGCCATTGACTTCTGTTGATGTATGAATGATGCTTTTCATTTGATCATCAAGGGTTAGTGGATGCTTTTCCATTAAGATGGTTAGTTGATAATATTATTTTCATTGAGAAAGTAAATAATTGCATTGTATACTTTGGTTTGCTAATGAGTACTTAAGATTTGTTTCTCCCTTGTTTACATACACTTGATTTATTTGATAAGTGGAAATACTACTGTTAAAGTTTGATTGAAAACCCCCTTTCTTGTGATTAATGTCCAAAGTGTCTATACTAGTATCATAAACTATCTTTCCCTTTTCACTTTATTCTTAGGCTGTCCATATCTTATAGTATACCAAAGTTGACATTAGGTCCTATTTACCTTGTGGATAATAACCTCTACTGCTAATATACTACGTATTTGCATTATAGTTGGGAAGTGGTTGTAATTTGACTTTGACGAGCTTTAATCTCTAATTGCTATTATACTATGTATTTGCATCATAATACCCCCATACCTAAAGCTTACTCGTCCCCGAGTAAGCCTAGAAATGGAAGATAAGTGAGTAAAAAAAATTAAGCCTAAACCAGTACTTAGTTCCAAATATGAATTCTAAGAAAAATTGAGTTCATATTTGTACTAAGAAAAATTATGGGTGAACGAGTGCCAACATATGAAAAATGAATGGCATAATAAATGCTAATAGCCTTTTGTTTTTTCGATCTAGCCCTTTTTTTTTCATTTTCCATCTCACTTTCGCACCCCTCTAATAGCCTTTCACTTCTGCCTAAATCGCCCTTTTGGGTTTTTGGTTTAGTAGCGTCCCCTAACTTTTGCCTAAGTCACCCTTTCGGGTTTTCAGCTTAGAGGGGATTTTATTTTTCTTTTTTTTTTCTTTAATTTTATCTGATTTTTTGATTTTTTTAGATTTTCATATTTTGCCCTTTATCGGTGTCTTACATGGGCAGGATCTAAACATTTCTCTTTTTACTCGCGACTTTCGATACTCACAACTCATCATCACTTATATTATCAACACAATCAAACTCAAAACTTTTCATCATCTTAATATCATTCACCATCATTTTCTTTCCAATATACACCTCTCACCATATCAACTCATCAACATTAATTATAAAACCAACAACCTCATGTCAACAAGCATCATCCAACCAAACTAACAATCAAAACAATTCCTAGCACAATCAATACAACTATCGCCAAATCAACATCACCAAGTCAACATCACCAAAACACAACAACTAGCCATCCCCAAATCCTTTGGTATACTCTAAAATAACCCAATTACCACCTACCTCCTCCCCCACACCTAAACAACAAAATGTCCTCATTGTTAGCCACCACCTTCTCTAGGTGGCCTCCCTGCCCTTCTTCTAGCAATCTCATCATTGATATTGTGAGTAGGGTCTTGGTAATCAGGATAGAGAGCCACATAAGTTATTCAAATTGGACATCATTGCGGTGACATAATACATGTCATCAGTTAAATCATATTGGTTATACTCAATGTTGATGACTATTCTTTCTAAGTTTTCACAATAGTCGGGTCTAGGTGGTGGTGGTAGGACGCCTGGTAGGGCTTGATCTTGGGCTTGAACATCTTACACTCCTTGCTTATAATACTCATCAGGTTCAATAAAGAGCTGGGAACTTGGTGTGTTAGATGTAATTAATGTTCTCTCTTGGGGCAACTTCATATAAGGAACTTCATTCCATTTCCAAATAAAGTAATTCTGGTTCCTACTTTCATCATTTTTTAACATATCAGTAGCAATCAATCCCTTCTTATCATACAGATAGCTTCCCCTAATTGGTCTCAATAAGGGATCTCCAAGATCATTTTGTGGCATTTACACATTTAAGGTTATGGCTATTATTGTGACTATCCCCCTATATTGATTTTTCCACCTGTGACATTCCCAAGTTCCTTACATTTTGAAGTCCAAGCATTAATGCAATGGGACACCCTTTTCCTTAAGGAATTAGGGTCCACAAGATTTTGACTTTACTCTTTCCTAAGTTTATGGACTCCCTCTTGGGCTAGAAAGGTCATATTTATCAAACGAAGGGCATATCTCAACGCAGGGTGAGGAATGCTACTAAACTTCAGTCTACCTTCCCAAATCGTGTTTCAGATAAGTTGTCCAAAAGCAACTTTCTCATACTCTCCATAATCCTCATCATACATCTCTTCCACACCAAAAACAGTTCGAAGTCGGGTAATAACTCCATAGCAAGTGATATTGTGGTTAAGTGTAATCTTGCTTTAGTTTACATTAGCATAGCCATTGACTTATGTTGATATATGAATAATGCTTTTCATTTGAACATCAAAGGTTAGTGGATGCTTTTCCATTAAGATGGTCAGTTGATCATATTATTTTCATTGAGAAAGTGCATAATTGCATTATACGTTTTGGTGTGCTTATGAGTACTTAAGATTTGTTTCTTGCTTGTTTACATCCACTTTATTTATTTGATAAAAGTTTGACTGAAAACCCTTTTCTTGTGATTAATGTCCAAAGTGTCTATACTAGTATCATAAATTATCTTTCCCTTTTCACTTTATACTTGTGTTGTCCATATCTAATAACCAAAGTTGAGATTAGGTCCTTTTTTCCCAATGGCTTCGAACCTCTAATTGCTATTATACTACGTATTTGCATTATAGTCAGGAAGTAGTTGTAATTTAACTTTGATAAGCTTTAACGATTTTAAAAATAGCTCTATCAAATTTTTACAGACGTTGTAATTTTCAAGCCTATTCTCAACCCAATTTTTGTCTCCTAATTCATCTAATTTTTTTCGCCTCAACTCTTTCCAGCCCAAATTTATCCTTTGTATTACCTAGCCAACCCATTCTTTATCCACCTTGAGGGCAAGGTGGAACTTCAGGCGGTCGCCGATCGGTAATGTGATATATTGGTTCAAAGGGTATTATAAAAGAAGTTAGGCTTAAGCTGTATTCTGTTATATTAGTTAGGTTTTTTGTTATGTTTGCTGGACAGCTGTCAGGTAGGAGTATTCTTTGAGCATAGGCTATATAAACAGTCAACTTTGTATCTTACAGGTAAATTTTCAGAAGTAATTATCAATAAAATTGGAGTAGGGAAGACTTGAACTTGCCAAAGAAACTGTTGTTCTTTACTGATCTTGCTAACAATCTGCTTCTGTTTTGTCCGTATATTACACATTCACATGGGACGTCCATGTTCCATCACTACCTTAAATCTTCGTCAAAACCCAAAATTAAATCCTAAGTTCTACCAACAAGGACATAACAGCAAGAAAATCCAAGAGCATAATGCAGAAGAAATAATTTATAGCTGGAATCCACATAAGTTGTCACTAACCTTGTATAGATCCTCTTTGCTGAATTCCATAAGTGGTCGTACCAATAGAATGCCTTGACTGTCTGAAGAATTGCTAATAAAATAAGGATATTTGGGAAATAACTGAGATGTTGATGCCATTCCTGCAAGTCCAAGCACTCCACTGTTGCGAGACAGCCTCAGGATAAACAATTCAGCCTGCATAAATTTCATCAGGTGAAAAAGCTTTAACACATGTAATTATTCGGTGAAACAGATTAACAAATTTAACATAAATCACATGAAAAAACTACTAAATAAACAAATTCAGTGTTGCCACTCGAACACCCTAAACTGCAAAGTAGTTTATTGACTCTAGGACGACCAAATTGGACTTGGAATTTAGCAGGAAAATGCATGTAAATCTAAATTTAGATCCTGCACCTGATCATCAGCATGGTGTGCAGTAAGTAGTACACCAATCTGGTTCTGCAAGCAAACATCTTGGAATATTTTGTACCTGCGCAATCAAAACAGAGTTCATTGGTGTTATGGTATAATAGTTGTAGCCGCTATGTTACTCGGACTCCTCATTTTGTTTCAAATACCCGTGTCCGATCGTTGACGCTCGGACAATGGTATGGCACTTCGACACTTCAACTTAAACATAAAATTGAATACTTAGACGTATCCGACACTTAAGACACGTACCAGTTTCCAACATCAGTACCCGAGTCCAAGTAACATCAGTTGTAGGCATTTGGAAGCATCCATAAAATCAAAAGAATATCAATGAATCACTAATTTTCGAGAAAGTAATCTCACCTCAAATCACGAGCATCTTCTTCCAAGTGCCCCACCTTTGGCTGACCATCAGGCCAGTCACAATGCACAATCTCATACCTGATTCCTAAAATAAGCCAAGTAAGAAAACAATCCACCAAAGAGATTCAAGCTAAAAAATATTACAAACATATTAAAATCCCTAAATATGTTCCTTAAGAGGCAGAAGCAAAGTAGTACCCATATCAGAAACCCAATGAGAAACTGTTTCAGCTTCTTCTTTACTCTCTGGCCGAAGCCCATGGTCAACAATAATAGCAAGTAAGCCCTCAACAAAGCCAGAGCTGTCATAACCGCTGTTTCTGGAAAAAGTCTTCCAATGTGCCATTAGGGCACACAAGGCCATACTATCAGCACCACCAGAGACCCCAATAGCTTTAGAAACAATACCAGGAATGAACAACACGTAAGCAAAAACAAAAATAAAAGAACAAATGTGAACAAGATAGGTCTTGAGTCGGAGTAACATAATTCACATACCTAATATCTACTTGTTTTTCATAAAATATGCCTCAAATATAAGTTCACAAAAGAGTAAGGGTATGATTTGCCGTCATCCAACACTCCCCAGACCTTTTGATCATAGCTTCTATGACTGGGATATATTGTGTATAATGATGATGATGATGATCAAAAGAGTAAGCAACTAATTATCATGGAGAAGTAGAACAAGGACTCTTAAATACCCATTTTAAGTTCTAAGTGAAGGATTTTTGGAATTATAGTGCAAAAACAAAGCCACATTGCCATATCGTGATCGTATCATAAAGGTTTTTGATTTACAGCGAGTCAGTGACCCATATATAGACCACCTTGATTGCAAAATCTATTTTGCGACCGTTAACATGACTGTTACCAAAATTGTTGTTTTACACTATGTTTAGAAGTGTTAAATACTTTAATTACGATGGTTTACTTGTTTTTCTCCCTTCTATCCATTCTTTTGACATTGGCTTTTCTCCAATTATATTTGTAGTAACCTAAAGCCACATACACCTAGACATACCTAAATCCATCCAAAAGAAGAATTCACCATTCTCCATTGTTCACATTCTAAAAAATGTACTGGTATTGCAGTAATATTGTTCATGCTCTACTACTACAATTTAGAATATCTATACATCAACCAATAACAAAATTCTCTTTCTTTTTTCCTTCTATAATTTAGACCTAATTTAGAAAGTGTTCCTAATTTTAAAGGCTGATGAAAAGTGAACAATAAAACTCAAGTTATCAAATTCTCTCACCCCCAAATTTCAGTAATTCAGTTCGTTGCACCCTAACACTGAAACAACATAATACATCAAATCTTATCCTAATACCCAGAACATAAACATAACAGAATAATCCTAGCAATGTTATTGAA
>NC_080055.1:18734210-18744210 GCF_026212465.1 Amaranthus tricolor
TTTGAAATAGACCAAAGTATCTATGATATTTTGGAGTGGTGGAAAGAAAAATCTGTTAAATTTCCCATTTTATCGAGAATTGCAAAGGCTATCCTTGCAATTCCCGCGTCAACAATTGCGTCGAAGTCTGCTTTTAGTGCAGGTAGAAGAGTTTTGGACGAAAAGCGAGCTCGTCTTGCTCCACATAGTATTCAAATATGTGTTTGCAAGAAAGATTGGGATCAAGCGGAGATTCGAACACAAGGACTAAGGAATGATGATGATCAAGACGACGATGATGATCCATGGATGATGATGGATACATCTGCATCATCGTCAGGAGGAGAGTCAGCGGAAGCATCTAATCAACCACATGATGATGACGAAGACGAATAGGATCAATCCGACAAACGACAACGATAAATCAACATTCAACAACTATAAATAAAAGGTATGACAAAGAAATTCCTTCGGGATACGTAGGCAGCTTAGTATTCATTTGGGTACTAGGTTCAAGTCCATTTTCTCCCTCTTTTTTTATTAATCATCTTTATCGACATTATCATTGATTCGTTTCTTATTAATTTATTTTTTTCATTCTTTTTAGTAAATATTTCAATAACTTTGACAACTTGACATGCAATGAATTTCGCTAATAATCAAGTAATCATCAAAGGTACGTCCGAGATATTATAGTATTTTTTTAATATATAAATATTTAAAGAAAAAATAAAAATGGAACCGATGGTCCGACCCGCCCGTCCCGTGAGTTGGAACCGCCGGAACCGCCTCATGAACCGCCAAGGAACCGTTTGGAATCGCCCGGAAACAGAACCGGAACCGGAACCGGATGGAACCGGAACGGAACCGGACCAACCCGGACCGTGGCCATGCCTATATATATATATATATGTATATATATATATATATGTATATATATATATATATGTATATATATATATATGTATATATATATATATATATATATATATATATATATATATATATGTATATATATATATATATGTATGTATATATATATATATATGTATATATATATATATATGTATGTATATATATATATATATGTATATATATATATATATGTATATATATATATATATATATATATATATATATATATATATATATATATACATATATATATATATATATATAGATATATATATACATATATATATATATATATATATATATATATATATATATATATATATATATATATATATATATATATATATATACATATATATATATATATATATATATGTATATATACATATATATATATATATATATATATATATATATATATATATATATATATACATATATATATATATATATACATATATATATATATATATACATATATATATATATATATATATATATATATATATATATATATATATATATATATATATATATATATATGTATATATACATATATATATATATATATATATATATATATATATATATATGTATATATACATATATATATACATATATATATATATATATGTATATATATGCATATATACATATATATATATATATATATGTATATGTATATATATATATATATATATATATATATATATATATATACATATATATATATATATATATATATATATATATATATATATATATATATATATATATATATATATATATATTGATTACCAAGCAAATTATTTATTCAAACATTCAAAAAACAAAATGTGTAAAACATATTAAATACGCGTCTAAACTCAAATTGAAATTCAAATACAACCTGATCCAAAGACAATTAACTTAAGTCATTTTAATTCAAAGTTAATTCAACAGATTTTGGACTTAAAATATTTATCAATTAGTCACTTATTATTTAATATGATTTTGGACCTACTTAAACAACTAAATATAATTACTTAATTTATTGTTTAATTTAATATGTGTTTCAAATTATTATCACTTAAAGGAGCTGAGTCTTTAATTTCCACTACTCCCAGTAGTGTAAGAGAAACTCCTGTAGATAATAAGGTGGAACTGGAAGATGACTCGGACTGGACCACATTTGTGTACATAACTCGATATTTTTCACCAATAAGGAGTGGGAGCGAATCATGTGTACACCCTATATACCTTCTTGAAAAAAGATGTCTCGCTCCATGGGAAGTAGATATAGCTTTCTTCCCACATTATCTAACAAAAAGAAACCCTGAATTGAACGATTCGTTGTATGTATATACAAAAATGGAGCAAAGCATCGAGTCATCTGGTAGAAAAAGTGTTGTCAAGGCACCACTACCTTTCTACATAAAAGATGACGGTCCTCTTAATAATTTTATTGATGGCCCTATAAGACATCTTATAAATAGAAGGAGGGAGGCGTTAATGGACTAATGGGGTTTGCCAGACGGATACAACGTCATCAAGCCGGCTAATTTGGATACCGTTAGGTTCCTGCCACCTAACTGTATAGCGATTTATGTCTCTGCCTTTGAGTTAGGGTTAAGGTTCCCTTTACATCCATTTATACAAGAGATGTTAAGGTTTTTAAATATCACCGTAGCGAAGTTATACCCTAATGGCTGGGGCTGCGTGATAGCTTTTTTAATTTTATGTAAAGTATTAGCTGTTAAGCCCACACTGACTGCCTTTAGGTACATCATCTGCGCCCCACTTTGTAGCTCGGAAGAGCACAGTGCCAGTTGGACTACATCTTCTCATAGGCATGAGTTTAGGAAAGTAGGAGAACTCCCGGATAACCAAAAAGGCTACCGGACTAAGTTCGTACTTTTGTTTAATTCCCAACCGTGGAATTTTAAAACTTCTTTTGACACTAAACCAAAAGTTAAAAAGTTTAACAATAGCGTCTCACAATGTACATTAGACGAAGCGGTGATTATAGAATACGCCCTTATGGCTATAGCACAATGACAGAAGCCCGTCTATGTACAGAATAATTGGATACCCAAGAAAACAAAGTTGGAGATAGAAGACCTTCTTTCGACTTTTGATATAAGTTTAAAAATAAACAGTCGTAAGTTATCCTGTCTCTTCTTTTACTGATACGTTACGGCAAACATGCTTAATACATGATTACGGATGTAGGCATCGCCAAAAAGAATCTTGCCAAAAAACATCCAACTTTAATTCGCAAATTCAATTTAATGAAGTTGACGCACAACTGCGTTAAGAGTGTTGAAGATAATACTCCTCTTCCTATCGTGCCAAAGGTAACATGATTGCTATATCTAGAATCCTTTTACCCTTCCGCAACTTTTGTTAACATCATCTATATCTTGGGTGCAGAACGGCAAGATGAAAATGGAAGGGGTAGAGAAGACGCCTACAACTGAAGAGGTGCAATCTCTTTTGGAGAAGAGAAAAAATGTTGAGGTTCCCTCAGAAGTACACCGAGGCGAACCTCGTAAAAAGATTACTACGAGGAAGAAACACAAGACTTCTTCCCCGGCTGAGAAGAAATCACCTGAAGAGGTGAAGAATTCGACCCCTCAAGGATCGAACACAGTTCACAACGCTGTGCCTAATGCTAAACGTAGGCCAACTGGTCAAGAAGTAGAGGGCGGCTCATCCGGTCCTAAAAGCAAACCCACCGCCCAATATAAGGGCAAGGGCGTTGCCGAGAGATCAGGTGAGACGTCGCCCCAATCATATGAGAAGGTGTACAACCGCCGCATCCGTCCACACCGGGACGATGTGGCGTTTACAGAAATAGGTCATAAGGACCTAATCACTCGCCTCAATCGGGCCTCCTGAAATATGTTGAGTGAGAAAGATATGGAATTTTGCGACTGTATTTCTCCGGTTGAGAGGACGAGAAAAGCCCGCTTCTCTGCTACAAAGTAAGTGACCTTTTTATTGAATATAGGATTTTTCAATCTAATTCCTGACTCTAACTTGATTCTTATGACAGGCGCTCTTGAGAATGGAGTATGAGCTAGTCGTGGCTCGCTCTTAGGCGACGGAGAATGCCGCCCTTTCTTCAAAAGTATCGAAAGAAAATGCTGAGCTTGAGAAGTTAAGGGCCGAGCTTACTGAGTTACCCAGTCTGAAGGAGAAATTAGCCAAGTGCAAAGGGCTGTCTGAGCGCTTGGCCATGGCCGAGAAATGAAGGGGTCGTATTAAGGAAAATCTCAATTTAGCGAGCCACACTCTGGATAAGGCTTCGGACCAGTCACTGAAAATCTGCCAACATGTGGCTAAAATGCTTGAAGTCCATGACAAGCTAGTCACGGACAACGAGCAAGTTATTAAGCTGATCCTTGAGGATATGGACCGCTTCGAGAGGGTCCTTGATCTGGCGAAGGTCTATAAGCTACGGTCCGAGAAAAAATCTTTGATCGCCCGACAATGGTTGGGATCAAGTGCCGCGATTAAGTTCATGACTTATTTATCTTCTAAAATGATGAACAGGGGGCACTAGTTAGGCTGGAGAAGTTCAAATCAGCTTTCGAAAAAATGGGGGTCGATTTTGATAAACTTCTGAAGTTAGCCGAGTCAAGTCTTGACGAGACTCTATTCAATCTGAAGGAGATACTTGGCCGGGACTCCGAAGTGTTAACCAGCCAAGCGTGGGATGAAGAGGAGCACCGGGAAGGAGCCGTGAAGATGGATCCTGAACCTGAAAAGAGGGCATTGTCCCTAGATCTGGACGAAATCCCGGTGGCATGTCCTCCCTTTCCCAAAGCCGCGGAAAGGTCCTCATTCCTTAACCTACAACAATAATCTTTGAGTTTAATGAAGATTCTAGCCAACAAGAACGCGACTTTCTGCAGTTTATCTGAAGAGTTGGCGGGAGATGAACTGTGGCCTGATCTTGAAGATATTATTAGGTTCACACCTTCTCCTCAAAATCCCGACCGCAAGCCAGAGCCGCAGCCGCATCAACCGAAGACCAAAGCTCTGATTAGCTTGTAGATATATCTTAATTTGTAATGCTCCTTAAGACCCGGGAATGTGTAGTTTTTGTAATTTTTGAACTATGAATTGACCTTTAGTGTCATTTGTTATTATTAAATTGTGAATCAATTTTTTCTAACTTTCATAACTGTTAACTTGATTATGCCGCTACTTATAAATTTTCTTAGCGGCAATTTTGATCATGTTCATATCCCCATTACTTAGCTGGTTTAGACTGCATTTAGCAAGCTTCGCAATAACCAATCATTAACCAAGTTAAAAAATCGAAACATCATATGTGCAATCATAGCTAAGCTCAATGATAAGGAGAACCGGTTTGACGATGATACGAAGATTTTTAGGATAAATTAAATTGAACTAATGTTTTAAAAATTGAATATTGATACATATAACCAAAATATAACTAAGTTTATGGTTGGAAAAATTGAATACTAATATAACTAAAATGATGACACGGAAAATTGAACCTATAACACGGAAAATTGAACACTGATATAACTTAAACTTATGACATGGAAAACTGAACATATAACATGGAAAACTGAACTTATAACCAAAACATAAGTTGATGGTGCTGAAAATTGAATATTGACAACTAAATTGATGTACGGAAAATTGATGATAAATGACAATATGCCCCTTGCTAAGCTTGTTAAATGAAGTACTTTTTCAGGTGGTCAGCATGCCACGGTCGTTTTAACTTCTTTCTCTCCAAGTCTTCCAACTCGAATGTGCCGAGTTTGATGATACAAGTGATTTTGAACGGGCCATCCTAATTAGCTCCTAGCTTTCCTTTTTCTATGATCTCATCCGTTGCTTCAACTTTTCATAAAACTAAGTTCCTAATTTGCAAGTGTCTAGTTTTGACGTTTAAGTTGAATTAATGAGTCATTCTTTGTTTTTGGGCTATTGACCATAAAAGTGCATTTCCCCTTGTTTGTGGAAGCAGGTCTAAATTTACCCTTTTGTCACTTTCATGTTTACTGTAAGAGTAGTAGGTGATTTTTGTTGAAGGTATTCCAATGTCTACAGGAAGTATTGACTCGAATTCATAGACTAGAGAAAATGCGGTGTGACCAGTGGCATCCTGAACTGTGGTACGACTGGCCAAAAGTATGTCTGGTAATTCTTCATCCCATGTACCCTTTGCCCCTTCTATCTTCCTTGTGATGCCATTAAGGAGTTCTTTATTAGCCGATTCGGCTTGTTCATTGGTTTGTGGTCGAGACACTGAACTGTATCTTGTTTGAATGTTGAACTTGTCATAATACTGTATCGAGCCTCGACTTATGAATTGTCTACCCTTGTCCGTGATAATAACCCGCAGAATGCCATATCTCGTTATAATGTTTCACCAAAGGAATTAACAGACTTCTTTATCAGTTATTGGGTTGAGGGGTTCTGCTTCAACATATTTTAAAAAATTTTCGATTGCAACAATGACAAACTTTCTTTGACCCTTTGCTGAGGGAAATAGACCAAGGAAGTCCATTCCTCATTTATCGAACAGTAATACGAATTGTATTGTATTGAGGTAAGTTGTAGGCTTTTTAGTGACCTTAGAGAAGAATTGGCATGTAGAGCACCTAAGGATTAATTTTTGGGAAATTCCACATGATAGCATCCAATTTTCATGAAACGCCAGTGGTAGCACTTTTGTAAGATTTTTCTATATGAAAGCTTCCAGTTTATATATTATCTAACTGCCGTAGCCTTTTCTGTTAAATTATTGTCAAATTTCTGTTTAATTCATCATTTTGTAAGATTTTATCACAAGGGACCATCAAATTTTTGCTCTCAAATATTTAATTCACTGATTAATTTGTCAACGCCTTTAAATGTTGTAACAATTTTATTTTCATTCAAATTATTGACATTATAAAGTTCAAAAGGTGCATTACAAACACTAATAAATAATTCAAAACGTGCATTTTATAAGCTCAAAAGGTGCATTTCATAAGTGCAAAAGGTGCATTCCAAGCACTAATAAATATCTACTTAATTGTTACAATATTTAAGGGCGTTGATAAATTAATCGGTAAATTAAAAGTTAAAATGGTGAATTAAACATTTTAGAGCAAAAACTGGATGCTACCATGTGGAAAACTCTTACAAAATGATGAATTAAACGGAAACTAACAAGAATGTAACGGAAAATGCTACGGCAGTTAAATAGTGCATAAACTGGATGCTACCATTTGGAAAAATCTTACGAAAATGCTGCCACTACATTTCATGAAAACTGGATGCTACCATGTGGAATTTCCCTTAATTTTTCCGTGTCATTTCTAAGAGAAGGCTAATAGTACCCGCTTCTGAGGCATTATTAATCATTGTTCTCACTGCTTGGTGTAATCCACATCCTCCTTCGTGAATTTCTCGTAGGATATAATTTCCCTCTTTTGGAGTTACACATTTCAATAGTGGATGTGTGTATGATTTTTTGTAGAGGATTTCATCATAGAATTCAAACCACTTTGCTTTCTTTTGTAGGATTTGAGCCGCTCGTTCATCATCTGGAAGGATGTTTTGTTGAACGTATTTAATGAGTGGTTCCATCCATGTTTCAGATCTGTCAATTGTTGAAACTATTATGTTGATACTGGGGTTAGGGAGCACCTCCCAAATGATGTTGCGGGCATCCGATGTTTCGGCTGAACTAGCGAATCTTGCGAGGAAGTCAGCTTGAGCATTATCTGATCCAGGGATATGAACAAGAGAAAAGTTTTCGAATTTAGTGACATATTCTTTCACTCATTACAAGTACATTTTAATTCTATCATCTTTGGCTTCGAATTCCGATTCACTTGTCCCACCATCAATTGGGAATCAGAGAAGACTAATAGAATTTTTGCCCCTGCCTCATAACAAATATTTAACCCTAAAATAAGGCCTTCATACTCTGCCTTGTGGTTTATTCTTACTCGGATTTGATGTAATTGGGAAATAGGGCTTTAATTTCCTACATTCCATTACCATAATGAACAATATTTTCTACACTTCACTATAGTTTCCTTCTGAATCACGGAAGGTGTGACTTATGTAGTACACTAGGAGTTGTTTCTTATCTCTTTCTGCCATAAGAACTCCGGAGAGTGAGTATTCAGACATTGAAACATATAGGATCAGGGTTTCTCCTTGAAGAGGGGAAAATAACTTGGGCAAGGAAGCCAAGTATTCTTTCAGCTTATTGAAGGATTCTTCTGCGTCCTCTGTCTGCTTAAACTTGGCTTATTTGAGGGATCTAAAGAACGGGAAGCATTTGTCTGTGGATTTAGACATGAATCTTTCCAAGGCGGCTACACTCGGTGTAAACTATTGCACTTCTTTCATCGATTTAGGGGATTTCATAGAGAGTATGGCTTTTATTTGATCAGGATTTTCTTCAATCCCCCTTTCCTCCACTAGGAAACCTAGATATTTTCCTCTTGTTATCCCAAATACGCACTATTAGGATTTAGGCGTATTTGGTGGTTACGAAGAGTCATAAATGTCTCTCATAGATCCGCGACATGATCTATGGCTTGTTTACTTTTTTTATCATGTCTTCCACATAGACATCTGAGTTTTTGCCTATCTGGGAGCTAAAGACTTTTTTTTAACATGCTCTAATACGTGGCTCCCGCATTCTTTCGCCCAAATGGCATGACCTTGTAACAATATACCCCAGCACTTGTGATGAAATCCGTTTGAGGCTGATTTTCAAGAGCTAAAGGAATTTGGTGATAACCCGCGTTAGCATCCATGAAGCTTAGTAAATCATGTCCCGTTGTTGAATCTACAAGACGATCAATCTTTGGAATAGGATAATCATATTTTGGGCATGCTTTGTTCAGATCTGTGAAATCAACACACATTCGCCATTTTCCATTGGGTTTCTTGACCAACACGCCGTTGGAAAGCCATTCGAAATATTGACATCCACGGATGAAACCAGCTTTAAGCAACTTGTTAACTTCTTCTTTAGCTGCCTCTATTCTTTATCTCCCTTGATGTTGTAATCTTTGCTTGACGGGTTTGTACAGGTTTGATGTCCAGATTGTGACACATGATATTAGGTGGAATTTCGAGCATTTCCTCGACATAGGAAGCAAAGATATCACGTAATTAGGCTATGGTAGCCAAAACATCGTGTCTTACTGCTTCTGTAAGGTTTTTACCCACTTTGATCTTCTTTCCCTCAAAAACTTCCACTTCTTCATGTTGTTCCGTGGGTTGTGGTCTTTCTCGCACGTTCAAGGTGTCCAAGTAGACACTCATAATGAATTGATTCTTCTCTCTTTCTTCCCTCTTTCTCATGGAAGATTCGCCGGGAGTACCGTCATGCTTCAAAGTATTCATGACACATTGACGGGCCGCCTTTTGATCTCCTTTGAGGATTCTGACCTTACCATCATCTTACTCGAACTGCAGTAATAATTGATGTGGTGAAATGACAGCCTTGAGCATGTTGATAAGGGGAAGTCCCATGATGGCATTGTAAAGGAAGTTTAAATCCATTACTTGGAAACAGATGTGCATTGTTTTGCAATTGTTCATCTTCCCAATATGTACTGAAAGTAAGATAGTCCCAAGGGATAAGACTCGATTACCTTCAAAGCCAATGAGGGGTTTATCTACGGATTGCATGGTTGTTCTTTGAACTTTATCTATTTGAGACAGTCCATCGTGATCAAATTCGTTGTACTTCCGTTATCTATCAGTACTCGCTTCACCTTCATTTGGCCAATCTTGATTGTGACTATCAATGGATCTATGTGAGGTTGCTGCAGCGGTTGTGAGATAGTTGCATCAAATTTCATCACAGGGCCTCCCGTTACTGCTTTAGGACGTCCTTTCAGCAGAGTGTGGACACTATCTCTTGCTGCTCTAAGGGTGGGGTAATCTTCAAAGAAACCACCTACGATCTTATTGATGATTCCACGTGTATCGCTGGATACGTCTTTACTTTATTCATTCTTCGGGGGTTTGTGATTTGGACGGTATGGCCTTTCATTATCGCCACGAGAGCCATATTCCTTCCGGTTCAAAAACCTCTCCAGTTTCCATTCTTCATCCATTT
>NC_080055.1:18766710-18769441 GCF_026212465.1 Amaranthus tricolor
CTGGCCCACTGCAAAATTGCTTTAAAAAACCATGATTATCGATATGCTTATGAAAAACTAGAGCTGTTCAAAACAATAAACAGACCCGATTATTCGAAATTTACCCAACCTTGTAACCGTACCTGATTTAACCGAACTTCAAATATGATTTACAATTGTGTAATAAACAATATAGATACAAAACCCGATTTCAAACCGACCCGAAACACCTAACTCAAAATCAACCCGATGACCCGAATAAACACCTCTATAAAAAACTATGTATATCCGTAATAAATAAAAGATTATTTATTAGTATTGAAAATAAGAATAGTATTAAAAAATAAGCTAGATCAAGTTATTTATTTCTCAGTAATAGCGTATACTAGGAAAAATTTATACACGATTTTTGCTAGTCTCTTTTTTTTCCCAATCTACCCTATAAACTCATAAAAAAGATTGATTAGGTAATAATAATTTTAAAGTCTTAAATAAACCAATCTGATAATTGTGTATTTAACTTACAATTCAGCACAAAATCTATGTGTTATAATTGAATATGTTTACGTTTTATCCGAACATAATCTGTCGTGATAAATAGAAAAGTGAGTTAAATTCAATCTTGACTTTGAGCCAAGGCAGGGAACTTGTTTGGATATGTTTTCTCGACTTTGGTCTTTTGTTTTAAGTACATTATTCT
The DNA here is from genome assembly GCF_026212465.1 of Amaranthus tricolor. Lineage (NCBI taxonomy): Eukaryota > Viridiplantae > Streptophyta > Magnoliopsida > Caryophyllales > Amaranthaceae > Amaranthus > Amaranthus tricolor. Next base: position 18,767,390 of record NC_080055.1, read on the forward strand.
CACTAGTTTTGATTTTATAATCAATAAATATACTCTTTTTGTTTTTATTCGTTCTTTCCATTTATATTTTTTCGAATCACAATGCAAGCTTAAACGTCAAATAATTTTGCTTATCAATTTTTCAAAATTTTAAAAAGTTGGTATTTAGAAAGTATATATATTGAAATAAATCTATCAAGATTGCATATGAATATATTTTTTATATAGATGGATGAAAAAATCATAGTCAAAAATTGATATTAACATTTATAAATTTTATTTGGAAAGAATATATGAAAACAAAAAAAAGTACTACATCTAAACTAATTTTTTCAATAGAGTTAACTTAAATTTATACGAGTATTTATCTAATTGCAATTTTATAAATTAAATTTAGATATGAACAAACAAAAATGAGTGAAGCAAGCATGATAAGTCGATGAAGACTTAAATCCAAATAAAGGCTAAATCTAAATCACACGATTCATGAACACAATAATACAATGATAGAAGTATCAGGTGAAGGTGGTTACTCCATACTTAAAAGCATCCAAAATTTATTCTTTATATTTTTTAATATTATATTTCCTCCCTTCCATAATACCCGCTACATTTTCTATTTTTGTTAATTTCATATTACTTGCTACATTTTCGTTTTTAGTAATAAAACAATCATTTAAAGTTCTACCTACCCTATTTTTATCCTACTCTATACTCTATAATAAAATACTATACTATACTCTATAAAGTAACCTAACAACCTATTTTTCCTTTTTCTTTTTCAATTAACAATAATAAAATATTATATTCTATAAAGTAAACAATCAGCAACAGTGTAAGTTAATCACTTTTCTTAATACACGTACCCATGCAAATATAGCAACTAAAACGGAACGGAGGAAGTATTTCCTATATATCGTGACGTTCATGTGAGATGCAATTATTTAATGGTCGGCCATTAAAAACAACCATTACTGAATTGGGTAAACAGGATCTAACTTTACTCGAAGAGGAAATAATAATTATTTAGTTCTGTATAAAGTACAGGGCATCTTTATGACTAAATTTTAAATAGAATAAAGTTATGGAACTTTTTTCTTGTATTTTTACCTTAAGTAAATATTTTAGAATAATAAAGTTGATGATTTTTATTTTGTTGGATCATTTAGAGTATAAAGGTATAAAAGTCTTAAGTCATCATCGTCGTCATCATCATCGTCATCATATCAAGTATATCACACCCATTGAAAATTATTATCAGGGTCTGGGAAGGGCAGTAGTGGCAACTTACACCCATAAGGAGAGTGCGGCCAAAGAGTCCATTTACTCGAAAAAGATCAAGAAAAATTTCTGGAACCAATAGGATTGAGTGAAGCTGAAGCTAAATCAGCAAGCATGCATCTTATCACACAAGCTTTACCCTTATAAATAAAATAAAAAAAATATATAAAATGCATACAAATAAAATAAAAATAAAAATAAAAATGAAAATAATAGACAAAAAAAGTAAATGCCTGAAAACAAGAGCACCAATAGATAACCAAAAAGGAATCAAGTTAACAATCTAAGAGAAGAATAAGATGCCTCTAACTACTCTTATTCTTGGTCAGGTCCTTAAAGAGGTGTAACTCATGTAAGTTAACTTTTATTTGTTCCTATCAAGTTCTCCTTAGTCTTCCTCGACTTCTCTTACCCTTTATAATGATACTTTCTATCATCCTTCTGAGGGCGTCAAAAGTTTTTCTCTGCACATGCCCAAACCATCTAAATCTATTTTCGCGCATCTTTGTAATAATAGGGGCAACCCCTAGTTGCTCTCAAAACTCCTGGTTCCTAATTCTATCCATCAATGTGTGACCACACATCCGCCTCAACATACGCATTTCTGTAACTTCCATAATATGTTCAAAAGTCCTCTTTTCGAGCCAACATTCTTCCCCATATATACAAGAAAGCATGCCTTATTGCATTCGTAAAATTTACCTTTTAACCTACTAGGAACACATAGAACCCTGGTGTGATACTCGTACTTGAGCCACCTGCTTATATTCGATCCCAAATACATGTACTTGT
>NC_080055.1:18777041-18804541 GCF_026212465.1 Amaranthus tricolor
AAATATGCATTAGTGTGTTGGATTAATCTAATGAATTATATTTGTTTTTTTTATAAGTTTTAAGCTGCAAATAAAAACTTATGATTTCATTTAAGTTGCAAAAAAGAAAATACTTTTAATAATCATTTTTAAATTACAAATTAGGAAAAACTAGAATTTTATAGTGGTATTGTTAAATATATATTTATACATAAGTGTAATCTGAATTATATTTAAAAATTTTACTATTGAAACTACACTTATAGCTAGGCTCGAATTGTTGGATTATTAGATTGTAGAATCATGCTATGATCCTTCCACCTAAATTCTTGAGTTAAGTAGAATAACATGATTCTACCAACATTAAGATGCTCTCTTTCATCCGCATTAGTTGCCTTTTTTGGATCGTAGGATCGTAAATTAGGATCGGGATTATAACAACATAATTAAGTTGCATAACCAATAAATTGTTAATTCGTTTAAACTTTTGAAAATTCAACCATATTACCTTTTTTCAAATTTTTAAAAATAAATTTGAATAAAGAAGAAAAGAAAAGTGCGCTTAAATATTTATGTGTACAAAGGCTCAAAATTTTAAATTAGTAAAAAAAAGGTCAGATTAATAGTATCCCGGATGATGATTTTGACTTAGCATTAATTTTCATTTTGGTATGTATCATTGATTTTACATGCTTAGACAAACTTAGGCCTAAATTTTCACAAGCTTATGATATTTGAAGGTTATTAAATTCCAAGTAGTGTTGATTTTCAAATTTTATTGAAAAATAACGGTTTATTATATAGGATAATTATAGGAATTAATTTATTATTATTATTATTATTATTATAGAGTAGGCCGAGAGAAAATAAAAATTGAATAAAAAACAAATTCATGAGCTTTTCTGAAATGCGACAGTATCCAATTCCCTTATCATAGTAAAATTACTAGACTTAAATGGATATTATGTAATTTTGGGTTTTAACTTGAAACATCTGATATATAGTTATCGTAACAGACCTTGTCACCTGTCAGTTAATAAAATTAAGTAAGTGGGGTCAAATAAATAGTATATAATTAGTAATTAGTATAATTAGTATTAGTATATAGATAATAATTGATAATATATAGATCGTATTTCATAGATATGCTATTTTGTATATCTATATATAATTTAAACCCACTTCCAAACATCTCACACCTGTTTCCTTTACTACCTTTCTTCCTCCAAACACTCCCAGAGTAGTTAATAGATTCTATTAAAAGAGAAGAAAAGGAAAAAGGAAAAAGGAAAAAGAAAAAAACGGAGAAGGAATCGTATGTGAAAGGGTACATGATATGGAACAAGATCATGGGAGTAATAATGTGAATATGATCGCACCATTTGTGATGAAAACATATCAGATGGTGAGTGATCCTTCTACAGATCATCTTATCATTTGGGGAAGAGCTAATAACAGTTTTGTTGTGGTGGAACCTCTAGAGTTTTCACAGCTGATTCTTCCTGCTTATTTCAAGCACAACAATTTTTCTAGTTTTGTTCGTCAACTTAATACTTATGTAAGTTTCAATTTTCTCCAAATCTTCTTTTTTTTTTTCTTTTTTTTTTTAATTATATATAATTTCATATTCATTTCGTTATTTGAATTCGCAATTTATGTGAATTATTTGTAGTCTATGTGATTTCAGACGTTTTAGGATCGTACTCAGTGTATCTCGCTTGTAAAAACTAAAAATAATGAAATGACTAAATTAGTGTTCAATCAGTCTAAACATAGAATTAAAAAACCACTTGTTTTATTGTAGGAATAAAAATAAACCCAAAAAATAGAAAGAGAAAAGGACATATTCACCGAAGAAAGATTGAAATTAGCCAGATAAAAAAGTTTTATTTTTCAATTAATTTTGCATATACCATGTTAAAAAATTTGAGGTTTATTACTTCTGATGGTCTAAAAATAAATTGTTTTTTTAACAAAACAAATATGTTATTTTTCCTGTAGAAGAAAAAGTAAATGAAAAATAAATTTAGTTTCATAGATTTATCTCAATCATGTAACAATTTACTTGAATATGATGATGAAAATTACTTATTTACATGATTCATAATAGTTATATGTGTTGGTTGAAATAGTTATTTCAATAATGATCTTAATGTTATTAATATGCTAAAATAGTTTCTCTTTATAATTAGTTAATTTAATTTAATTATTTAGTTTTGCAATATTTCAACTTAAAGTCTAATTAGAAAGTAGATACACATATTAATAAAAAATGAGAAATCTCTTAAATCAATTAAACAGCATAATGTTATTACTGGTAGTAGAAAGGATGCTAGCTATCTGCTTTGACTCTGATCTTGAATGTTGCAAATTTAGAACCTATGTACTATTTAGTATTTTGAAGGCTTCCTTTGTTTTGACAACATGGAGATTTTTTTTTCTCCATGAAATAAATAATATATAACTTTTTTTTTTTTTTTTTTTTTTTTTTTTTTTTTTTTATGAATTTCAAGAAAGGAACAAAGGTTTGATTCCTGCTTAAGCAAGAGGTCAAATAGGACCATAACCAACTAAGATATGGTCCCAACTTCCAACTCATTGATGGTTGTTGAATGTATAAAATATTTATATACAAATCATTATGTAAATAATAAATAAGTAAATAAACAATATAAATATTTATAAGTTTAATATATTATAAATATTATAGGAGAGCTATTTTTGTGACTTGTATAGTGGAAAACATTTTGAAACATCTAAAGATTGAAGCTTATATATTGAGTGAATGTATATGAACAAATTTTATATGAGGAATTACTATTTCCCTACATTTAGTGGTATGTTCTTAATACCATTTAATTTATACTATGCTTTCGTGGATTTAGACAGCATAAGAATATTATACGTCAATTTGGCAATTAAGATGATTCTTTAATCAGAAAGTTATTTATTTTTAGTTATTATTATCGGAAAATAACCCATATGTAATTTCTTATTTAAGAGTTAGAGAGAGATTAAGTAATATGTAAGTTTGATGTGTTACTCTTATTACCAATTGGTTTTAGAATGAAGCCTTATCATATTTCTTTGCAATCCTTTCTCATCATATTGCCAAAATCCTGTGATTTACAAGCCAAATTATCAAAATTTCTACAAATATCTCAAACAACATTGATAAAATTAATTCACTATAAAATATAGTAATTAATTGGAGGGGGGAGACAAATTTTTTGAGATAGGCTAGATTATGCGTCCATATATTTTATAACCTGAGCAATATATATGAGCTTTTACTATATTAATTAATGGAAATACAAACCAATAAGGAATACATAAACCTTCAACTACGTACATGTGCTTTTTCGTTTGATTCTTCCCTCAACGAAGAGCATTTTTTCACTTAAAATTATCAAGTTTAAGTCTTTCTTTTCCATAATTCTTCAAATATCTAAATTAGTTAGCATTTTTGGACTTACCGACCGGCATTTTATACTTAATCCATCTATTATTCTTAGCCAGTAAAGCAGTTAAGACACTTATGTTAACTCTATAAAATTTATGTTTTCAGGGATTCCGAAAGGTAGATCCAGACAAGTGGGAATTCGCGAATGAATTGTTCTTGCGAGGGCAAAAGCACCTATTAAGGAATATAGCTCGCAAGAAGCATTCTACTTCTCGACCCCACCATCACCTTCAAGATGACGATGACCACGAATTATTAGTTGAAATCGAACGATTGAGAAAGGAGCAAAAGACCTTAGATGACGAGCTTAAAGGAATGAATCGACGATTAGAGGCAACCGAGAGACGCCCTCAACAAATGATGGCCTTCCTATGCAAAGTTGTAGAAGATCCTGAGATCTTGCCACGAGTCATGATGGACTGTGATCGTGCCAAACATATATGCAATGGTGGAGAGATTGGAGTGGCAAGACCTGAAAAACGAAGGCGGTTCCTTATGATGTCATCCTCCACATCATCATCAGGTCTTGCCCAATCAAATAATAGTGAGGACGACGTCGACGAAGGTACTATGTTAGGAGCAACTTCATCATCACATATAAATACTGAAGTAGATACATTTCAACACTCTCCCACATCACCGAATACATTTAATAGCCCTATGTTTCTAAATAGGTTAGGATCTAGCCATGAACAATATAATTGTATTAGTGTTACATCTAACCCATTACCTTTAGATTTGGTACCAAATCTTGACCGTTTACAAATGGGTGTTGACAATAGTATTTATTTAGGGCATAATCCTAATTATATGCCCTTGAAGGAGGATAATAATCCATCATATCCATTTTCACTTTTGGATGGAAGCTTTTAGAATATATAATTAGTAAACCCTGTTGTACTTTGAATATGGCATTACTTCTTTTGGTAAACAATAGATATTTTATAAGTGTGAAATTGTCAAATATGTATTATACAAGCGTAAGATTGCTATAAATCAAGCTTAACTTTTATATGATATAAAGTAGAGACATTATTATATATGTATTTTACTAATTGATAAGGGAGGAAAATAAGTGTACATAGTGATTGATATTGATACTTTTGTATTCTTTTCTTTGATTGGTGCGATTGGAACTTTAGAAGGCTTTGAGTGAACTCAATAATTTTGGTTTGGGATAGGATTGAAAAACAAATGGATGTCCTTCTTTTGTAATCATTGTCAGGTTTTTCTTGTTAATTTCTTCAGAAAGCTTTTCTGATATTTTAATTTTCTAAGAAAACCATAAATTAAAACTTTTATCATGAAGTGCATTCACACTAGTATTTTGGGTTGTTTGGTATATGTTCACTACAACAAATTTAAATTTATACTATATTGGATTTTGTGGCATTAAAAAAATGTCACTAATTCATATTTTTAATGTGTTAATTATTACTCCCTCTGTTCTTTTTTGTTCTTCCACTTTGAGTTTTTCACACATATTAAGGAAGATAGAATCTTTGGGTTGTAGTGGGTATTATTTTAAATAAATAGTAGTGTGAAGTAATGATTGTATTGGAAGTATGAGGTTGTAGTGGGTATTATTTTAATTAAATAGTAGTGTGAAGTAATGATTGTATTGAAAGTATGAGAGAGAAAATAATTATAAATAAAAGAAAAGAGGTACATTAAAAGAAAATGGAGGGTTTTAAGGGGTGAAAATGGGATAAAACTTTCTAAAAATAAAAAGTATTCTAAAGTGGAAGAACTTTTGAAACTACTCGTTATAGTAATGTGGAAGATCAAAAAAGAACGGAAGGAGTAGTTTTTATATAAAGTTCCACCATAAAGTGTTTTAGTAGATCTGTTCAAAAGTGATTCGATCCGAAATCGAAAGTAAACCGACCCGAAAATGTGTTCCTTTTTTAGATTTATTGAACCGATATTATCCGACCCAAAGCTATACCCGAACCGGTTGACAACCGAAAATGGGAAAACTAAACCCGAGCTGTAACCAATTTTTCTAACCGATACGTAACTGTTAACCGAGATTACTCGAACTTAATAACGAGCGACCCGAGTCATATCCGATCCGAATCATGCTCAAAACCAAACTCGATACGGCTAAAACCGACTTAACCCGAAGGAAGTTTAGATCGAACTGCTGTAAACTTGAACCAATTTTTTACATAGAATTATGATCGACTCATATTCAATCATCTTATTAGTTATTCTATTAAAGTCATAAATATCTTAATAAAATAAATTTTATAAATACATGATTTCATATATTAAGAGTTAATAATCAATCGTCAATGTTTATTTAACTACTTTTAATCGAATTATATTAAAATTGATAGAACTTTATAATTTTAATTTCCAGTCAAACAAGTAAAAGTAACAATGTTATAATGATCACTAATTGATTTGCATTTCTTTATTTTGCTTCAAGTAAAGGAACCTTATCATCAATTAAAAAATGACTAACAACTTAATCTGATACTGACTCGATCAATAGTAATTAGTAATTCCCAATTCGTAGCCGAATTCTACTTGAAAAATACTCGAACCCGATCTGTACCCGGTAAAACCGAACCAATTATTAATCGATGACCACCCGAGACTGATTGAAACTCGACACGAACTTCAACCGACACCGAACTGATGCTAACCCGATAGCTCGAATAACCGATCTTCAACCGAATCGTGACTAACCGACCCAATCCGAGTATGACCCCTCGCAACACGCATCCGAAATATAACAGATCCGAAATACAACCGAATCAAATGACACCCGTCCGAAACCGACCCAATTACCTGAATGAACACCTCTATATTTTAGCGATTCTTTATTTGATCTTTAGTGGCATATGTAATTGTTATTATAGTCTATAGTGGTATTTTTGAGAAATGTCATTAGATCCTATGTCGCAAAAAGCTTTAGTGTGATTTTTTAATATGATGCTAAAGGGTCTAATAAATTTCACTAAATCCTCTACATATACTATTAGCAATTTGAAATAGCGATATTTATATTAAATATTGTTAAATATATCCCACTAAAAGCAAATTATGTTGTAGTGGTTATTTCGGTTGTTTCTTTTTGGCTTTTTTGCTTTTTATTATTGATTTTTAGTTTGTTCTTTTTGTTATAATTTATATTTTAAACAATAAATTCCACAAACACATATATATCCATGAAAATAATATGTAAGAATATTATAAATAATACTCTATTTATAACCATGGTGACCAATTTTAAGTTGGAAAATCTCTAGGTAGGAAGCATTTTATGTAACTTTCATATAAAAATAATATCACACGATATCATTTCTCCCTTATGCTCGTTTGTAGAGAATTATGAGACTAGGAGAAGCGCTTTTTCACTTAACGGAGATTCACTACCAACACACATGCACACAAAAAAAAAAAAAAAAAAAAAAAAAAAAAAAAAAAAAAAACTCTTGATTATTTTTCTAATAATCAAATCTTTGATATGTATTTGCTCCCAAAATACTCCGTGGGTAAGGAGAGGGGTGGAGTGTGGTGGTTTAGAGGGTGAGGTTATGGTGGTTTTGGTCATTGGGTATGCTTGGGGAAAAAACATATAAAAAGTTGGATTACAAAATAACCCAAAGGTGAAATTATTAGCAGCGGATAAGTGAAAGTTTGTTTATTTTTGACAATTTTTCCTTAACTAAATTGTAATATATCTAATTTGCCAAATCATGAAAAAAATACTCCCTCCATTTATTTTTGAACGTTCCATTTGATTTTTGTACACTATTCATCATTCACTATTAATTTGTATTTTATTCTTAATCTATAAGTTAAAATATAGTCAAATGTGATCTTGTTTGATTCGTCCCAACATAAGGTTTATAAATATCTAGTTTTTATAATTTTTAATTATGTACAATTAGAGATTTTTAGGATAGTATTAGTGTGTTCGCAAACGTGCCAAACCAAATGAGACATTTGAAAAGAAACTCTTTTGCATTGGATATACAAATGAAGACTAAACATTCTAATAATAACATATCACGCTAAATTAAATATTCTAACAATCTCCTGCTGAGTCGCATATGTTTCCTTAAGAGCATCTTTACTCATGACCTCAAAAAAAGGTTATGTTATTATTTCACAACTTTTCTCTATCCTAAAAGTTCATCTTTCAACCTAATTTTATTAACAATGATCTCTTTTAAAAGGCCATCATCATTTCTTTCTTACTTTTTTTCTACCCCACCATAATTTCTCTCCCTTAATTTAGCTAACACTTATCTTTATTTTTGTATAATAATATTTTCATGTACATAGTTAATATAATTTTTTATTTGATTAAAATAGATCTACTTTTTATTAATTAAAAAAAAATTCTTTTAATAAAATTAATATTTTTTAATAAATATAAATGTAGACATTAATAACAATTAAGAAAAATTCGTTAAATTCAAATAAAGATTACAATGTACATACATATAATAAATACACAAATTAAAAACAATACATAATTAAAACATAATTAAGACATTACATAATTAAACCATTTACTGACGATTGTAATTCTGAAAGTATTGTCCAAGTTGCACCATCATATCAGCTTCTTATGACTGAAGATTTTCCTTTTTGCTTAATGTTTGATAGATAGCCCAATTCATTCGATATTCTTCCATTTGAAGTTGTTTTTGTTTTCAGGCTTCTTTTTGTTTTTGAAGTTCTGTCTCCTCCTTCATTATTTCTGAATTAAGTCGAAGACTCTCTCCAAATGCACTCAAAGCTTGAATTGATTGATGTGCAACCATTTTCCCAGTCATGTGAGCTTTAGCGTTCTTTGCACCCTCGGGGCGGAGTAGATGATCCTCCTTGAGGTTCACTTGCTGTTTCAGAATCTTCTTCCGTCCTTGATCTTTTCCCACTACTTTCATTACTAACACCACCAGTTGGTTGTTGATCCAATCGTTTTTTTGATTACTTTTTACCACTTGCTTCCACTTGTTATACTTTCTTAAAATTTTCCATTGCTTAATCAAGTTAAAGTTACAGTGTTTTCTTTGATGGATTAAATGCGCTTCTTTAAGCACATCTTCGTCTCTTGTACCACTCTTCTTCCTCCTAAAAGCCTCGTCATAACTTCCAGATCACTTCAAACATGTTGAAGCAACTCTACCCCAACAACATTTAATTTAAGCATGTCGGCGGTTCCAGATCACTTAACTTATTGCCACCTCACTCTTATCTTTTGGTTGGTGCTCACAATTGGATTTGTACTTGTGTTCATGACTGAACATTTGAGAGCAATATCTTCAATCAAATCTCAACTTTTTTTTGAAGGTATAGAGGCTTCATCGTTAAGATGCTGTTGAGATGGCTGAACCAATTGAGTGAAACTCGGTGGTGAACCAAATTGTGAAAGTAGATCTTGAAATGATGGTTGGGTGTAGAGACTAGCATCAACATGATGAACAGAATTTCCTCCATCTTCACCATATTGATCATCTTGATCATTTACTTTATTTTCAGCATCATCATCATCGTCATCATCATCATCATCATCATACTCCATCTCATTTTCGTCTAAACTGTCACCCCTTTTCGGAGTTGAATAGTTATCAATATTAGAGTTGACATTGTGAGATTGATGATGGTGGTGAAACATAGTTTGAGAATTTTGGGTATTTTGAGGAACATAATGAGATGAATTTGGGATATTTTGAGGAATATATTTAGAAGAATTTGGAGTATTTTGAGAGAACGGAGGATTTCGATACTGAATTTGAGCACTTTGATTATTAGAAGATTTTTTTCTTGGTTTTTTTTTTACTTGGATTTCTTCCATAATTTTGGTTATTTGAATCCATATTTTTTGTTTTTGGGATTTTTGAAATGATTATTTTGGTATTTTTTTTAACAAAATAAGTAGGAAAATAAGAAGAAAATATGTAAATATAAAATTGTGTCAACAAATATCAATATGGGTCTCATTTTATAGATCTCGAAAAAATATAACCGTTGGTATAATTTTTTTTAAAAAAAATTAATTAAATACGAAAATAGCCGTTAATTACAAAAAGGGGTATTTTTTTGCAGCCAATCAGAACGCGGCAGGTGGTAGGTGGCAGGTGGGCAGAGCGCGTGTCAGGGGTAGCAGGCAGCCACTTTTCATCGGCCAATCAAAACACGACACGTGGCAAAAAAATTAAAAAAAAATTGGGTGACCGTTCACCTGAATGGGTCACATGATGACCAGTTTTGCCCACCTTTTCCCCAACCCACCCAATATTAGATCACCATAAATATTATTTTTCCTCTAGTTTGGTCATATGACTCACAATTAGATCATCAATATTGATGCTCTAAAGGTATATTATTTTATGAGCGAAAATTATATCATCATTTCCATAAGCAATTCAATATTGTGCATTAGGTATATCAATATAGGAACAATGCATCGTTCATCATAATAATCACAATTAATTATTTTGGGAAGACCTTTCTTAAAACCACAAAGACAAAGATTAATATAGAAACTTGGTCTTTTACCTTTAGGCTTCAATGGTAATAAGATGAAATTTAAGATATATGATGATAATAACACCATGTTGCTGAAAACTTTGTTTGTGCTATTAATAAGAGTAGGTAAACAAAAACGTGTCAAAATTTTTCCTTGCTCTTATGATATGCACTGAGCTCCATTGACTCCTGAAAAATCTTTTGTACACCGTAGGTCTCGAATAAACGCAATATGCGTGATGAAATCTAATAAATCTCCAAAACAAACATTGTCTTTCTAATTAACTTCCTACAATTATTAAAAGACTTCCATTGAGTCGTTTTAACGTAAACTATGATTATTAGAAGCACGATACCAATTTACAATTTCACAATTTTATGATCTAAAAATAGGTGACCGATCCGGATCGTAGGTAGGATCTTAAAGTTGATAGAATCCTACAATCCTTCATATCTCAAGAATTTAAGAGGTAGGATCATAACACCATTTTACGATCCTACGATTTCACGATCTGATCCTACAAGGTAGTCTGGATCGTAAAATAATTATCTTATAATCTAGATTTTATTTATATATAAAGTTATATTATCAAAACAATATGACTATAAAATTCAAGTTTTTCTTGATTTGCTATTTAAATGATAATTAAAAGTATTATTTTTTATTACTTAATAGATAAAGTCAAATAAATTTTAATTTGCACCTTAAAACTTAAAAAAATAACAAATATAAATGATAATCAGTTACCCAAAGCATATCAAACATTTTGATTCTCACTATGGTCTACTAGTGCAACAACCTCATTATTACTTTCTGCAAGTCACTTCCTGATGTTCAAGCCACATCAATCTCACAAATGGCCTCATTACTCTCGTCAATATTTGTTACTTCAACCACACAATCAAGAACCAAGCTCTTTTCACAAAAAGTCCCAACATACCACTAGCCACTAGGAATTACAGGGAAAGCCACTCAGTTCGCCCATGTGGTCAAGATCATTACTACCAATAGTATCAAAATTAGGAACATAATTATGTGAAAAAGAGATTGTTAAAGCAGTAGTTGAGCAAAAGGAAATTCATCTTAATAAACTTAATGACCCTAGACACAAAGTAATACCAGTCTCAATATCATAAAGTTTCCTTCCGTTTTTTCCTAGAGGATAACTAACAAATGTACCTTTACGACTATGATTAGTTAATTTTATCCCTTTATACCTTTGTGATTATGAGTATAACACAAATATTCAAATTAACGAAATTTAGAAAAAGGAGGTAACTCCAACAACAATTCATAGAGCGTTTTGTTGTTAAGCAATAAAGAGGGAGTTCGACTGATAATGTATCCAACAACTAAAACACAATCACCCCAAGTTTTAACGGTAAGTTGGACTGAGAACGTAATGCTCGGAAAACATTCATAATATGACGATGCTTTTTCTCACAATACACGCCCATTTTGTTGTGAGGTGTCCACACATGAGGCTTGAAATATGATGCCATTTTTATCAAAGTATTCTTTCGTGCAATTAATTAAATTCAGTAACATTATCAGTCCAAACAATTTGAAATTTTGCACCAATTGTCGATCAATCATAACAAAAACTAACTAAACATTTGATGCACCTCAATTTTATCAAATAAAAGGTATACCACATGGCTCTAGAATAATCATCCACAAGTGTTTAAAATATGTTGAACTGCAAGATGAAGGAATATGATACTTTCCCCAAAGATCAGAATGTATCATTTCAAAACTACAATCTATTTTACTATAACTAATGGGATTTGGAAAATTTATTTCTAGGTTACTTAGCTTGATAGCTCACAACACAAGTTTTATCTAAAATAATTCTAGACTTATCAACTTTATCAGAAAGATGATTAAGATGTAGATGCCATAACTCTAGAAAAGAGCCCCCATTAGCATGCAAAACATGAATCCTTGAAACATATCGAAAGTAGTATACTCCACCTCTTTGTTAAACTACTATAATCAGCGTGTTGAAGTGTTGGTCCAATATAGCACAAAATATCATAGTGAAATGCACAACATAAGTTTTTGTATCAAAAAGATGGATCACAGAAATTAAATTACAACTTAATTGTGGCACATATAACACATCCTTAAGAACCAATATTCCCTTCTACTAGCAGCTATAAAGGCATGTATTACATTTCGACCCTAGTTTTTGCCTTGTGAAATAGTACATGAGGTACCATGTCCTCTCCTTCTAAAGCCATGACCTCCACCACGAGAAGTGCGATGTTCCCACTATTTTGAGTATCCGTGTTTGGACCAACAATTGGATTCATCATGTCCCTTAAGTTGAAAATATGTATAAGACACTAACTGAAATGTGTTTTAATCATCACCTCCACGTCCTAGAAGAATTAAAATAAGAACTAGTTCTAGACTGCACTATTATTAGTGTTATTACAATCTGCTCCGCAAGACTTTTCGCTCCCATTTTCAAGCACTCTTCTTGAAGAAACATTTATAGGCTTTATCAAGAGTCATTTACAGATCATGAGCAAGTATTGTAGACGTCATATTGCCAAAACAAAAATCTACATCCCCACTAAATAGAAAATGTCGAAGATGACCCTCATCGAGCTGTGCTTGAATTTGTGCACCATGCACAATATTGCAGGAACACTTACCACATGTTCAACGTGACAAGGCATTGTAAATTGAAAATTCTTCCCACAAAGTTTGTAATTGCACAGCATATTTAGCAATACTCATATTTTGGGTTGTTGACATTTAGCTAGAGCATTCTTAATTTGTTGTTTTCGAGGCCTATTACACACATTGAAATGTTGCTTCGATACATCCCAAAATGGGGTTCCTCTTCAAAATGTTGAGATATGTGTAGAACAAGTGTTGTGCAAATCAGAAGAGCATGAATATGGTTCCAACTTCCAGCAATGCAGCAAGGTGAGCAGTAGACAACAACAGTGTATCAGTACATTTGTATTTTTCATATTTCAGTTGTGTGGTTTGTTTTGTATACGTGGGGTTAATTTATATATTGTATAAATTAGTGTTGAACACGTGTATTAGTTTGTTATAGTGGTTAGGACAACTTTTATGTTTGTAATAACTTTGTAATAGATTCTTTGATCCCCACATGTTGCCTATATAAGGAGGGGTCTTTGTATCAGTTACTTCCGATCAATAAAAATTTATGTTTTGTATTCTTTGGCTAATTTTTTTTCATGGTATCAGAGCAAGATCTCGTAACCTCTCTATTCCTTATATTCTGTCTTATGCGTCTTAATTCCAAACTCAAGATGACTAACATAAATGATAAGAGTAATGATCCTACACTCAACTAATTATGCCCATACTTATTACATCCTGCTGATATCGGGTTAAAGATAGTCTCAACTATCTATGATGGGGTGGGTTTTAAGGGATAGAAACGGTCTACCACCATAGCCTTCACTTAGAAGTATATGCAAAGGCATGAGACAGAGTTAATGATATTTTAATTGAATAGCTTTTTAATTCCATGAGTGAAAACATAGCACAAAGAGTGGTATGGATAAAAGTAACTAAAGGGATTTGGGAGAAAATCAAACAAAGATTTAGACAATCTTCTTCAGCAAAACTCTTTATTGTTTCCAAGAAGTATTGAGCAAAGCTACACAAGGACAGGTGATGTCTATTAAGGATTTCTTTATCAAGATGAAAGGTCATTAGGATGTAATAGATGCCCTTGATCCTCTTGTTGTGTGTTCTTATACTGGGTGCAGGTTCAATTTGTCCAAAAAGGTGTTACAAAACCAACAATCAGGTAGAGTAATTCAATTTCTCAAGAAATTGAATGGCAAGTATCATCAAACTAGGAGCAATTTGTTAATGATAAAGGATCTTCCTTCTGCTAGTGAGCACTGTAATGGGAGCAAGAGACAAAATAAGAATTAGTGATCTGAGCACTATAAAATTGGTAGGCACACCTATGAGAGATGTTTAAAAGTCCACAGATATCCTCCTAACTTCAAGTAGAACAACTAGAGAACAAATGAGAGCAAGGCAAACATTATAACACAAGGAAATCATGTTAATGATAATTCTGCTAATTATGAATCCAACTACAATAATACACAACTCACTGCGGGAAAATATAATCAATTTATGAGTTTATTACAAAAGAAAGCACTTCAGCTAATGATCAAAAGGATGATATGTATTCTAATGCAGTTTAGACAACATGTATACAATTTTTTTCAGTTTTAAAGCATGGATGTTGGATCATAGATAGTGGAGCATCAGACTATATGTGTTACAACCTTGCTTTGTTTGACACATACAAGCCCTTGACTGAGAAAGGTGATTCCATAACAATACCTTATGTAAGCTAGATTAAGTTTGACATTGTAGGGAACAATAGATTGCATACTAATATCATCTTGAAAGATATTCTATATGTGCCAAGTTTTTATTATAATTTTATTTCAGTGAATAAGCTAAACAAAGATATGAGGTGCAATTTGATGTTTACTACTAACAACTGCTTTGTCCAGGGGCATATGATGAAAATGCCTTTACTTCAATTGGTAGCATAAGAAGCAAACCTCTATTACCTACATGAAGGTATCAACAAGGAATTAAGGACAAAAAAGCACACACTAAATCTTAGGATTCAATGTCTCAAGATGTGGCATATTAGACTAAGGCACTTACCCTTTAATAAAGTACAACTCATTTTTCCTGAACTAAAATGCAAGAACATTAATGAGATTTGTTTTTGTACTATTTGCCCCTTGGCAAAACAAGCAAGCTACAGCTTTCCCAAGAGAACCATAAACACAAAAAGTGTATTTCAACTCATGCATATTGATGTATGGGGTCCATTGAGTCAACTATCAAGAACAATTATAGTATGTTCATACTAATTGAAGATGATTTTTCAAGGTTTACATGAATATTCCATATCAAATATAAATCTGAATTCTACATCTTTTTAAGCATTTTTATGATTATGTCCTGAAACAATTAGGTGTCAAAATCAAACAAGTAAGGACAGACAATGCAAACAAACTCTTAGGAGGAGAAACCTTACAATTCTATATGTCCTAAGGCATAAGCCACCAAAGTAGTTGTGTTGACACTGCACAACAAAATGGGTGGAGAGAAAACATAGACATTTAGGAAAAGTAATGAGAGCACTTATGTTCCAATCAAAATTACTAATATCCATTTGGGGGGATCGTGTCCAGTGTGCAACATTTCTTATAAACCAAATGGCATTGAGCATCTTGAAAGACAAAATTCCTTATGAGGTGTGTTCAAGAAAAGTACTAAATATGATATGTTAAAACCATTTGGCTGCCTATGGTTTGCATCTACCCTTAAAAGTGATAGAACAAAATTGGACCCTAAGGCTGATCCATTTGTTTTTATTGGGTATGCACAGAATAAAAAAGGGTTTAAATTGTATAATTTGAAGACTATAACTGTCCTAATATCAAGAGATGTGAAGTTCAAGGAGAGATTTTTCCCCTATCAAATTATGAATTTAGATACACAGACGACATCTCAAATACACTTTCTACATATGCTGAACCAAATAATTATAAAGAAGCTAGCCAAAACCATTGTGGTTGAAGCTATAAAGAAGGAACTAGAAGCCCTGTCCAAAAACATAACTTGGGTAGTTGTTTCATTCCCAAAGAGAAAGAAGACATTGGATGCAAATAGGTGATAAGGTCAAGCTAAAATCTGATGGTTCCCTAGAGAGGTTCAAAGCAAGGTTGGTAGCCAAAAGGTATAACCATAAGTATGGCATAGACTATGATAAGACCTTCTCACTAGTTGTTAAAATGACAACCATTAGGTGTGTCCTTGCAATTGTAGCTTCACAAAAGAGGATTGCATATCAACTTATGTGAATAACACCTTTTTACATCGCAATCTAAATGGCAAAGTCTACTTGCAAACGCCAAAAGGGGTTGAAAATCCTAAGAAAAAAGTATGCTTGTTAAAGAACTGTCTCTATGGCCTCAAATAAGCCTCGAGACAGTGGCGCACTAAACATCTAGATAACTCAAGACCCTAGATTATATCCAATCAAAGCAGGACTATTCAATTTTTACAAACAGAACACCATCTTTTATAGTCATTGTCACTGTTTATGTAGATGATATTTTAATGATAGGAAGCAACCAAACTGAGATTAAAATTTTGAAGCTTATCTACATATCAAATTTTCTATTAAGGACTTAGGTCATATGCACTACTTCCTTGGAATGGAAGTTGGCCACAACTCAGAAGGGATGATTCTGACACATCATAAATTCACTAAGGATCCGTTAAAAACTATTGGAGTCATTCATTTCGGGAAAGCTGTCACACCCATGTCCTTAAATTATAAACTTTTTGCTACTAATGGGGAGTTGGTATATTGTTCATACTTTCAGTCAATTTGTAGCAGGAGCGGCAGTATCAATATGCAATCAACATTAATGATAAAGTTTATAACAAATGATGAAATCTCAAAACGTCGATTTGCTAAAAACTTTTAAAAAATAAAAAAATTGTTTATGACAAATGATAAATATTACATCAGAGTAGGAAAATGAATATATATCGTTTGTTCAAAAGATATATATTAAAATTAAATACATCATGATTATTAAACATCAAGTAAATAACAAAATGCAGCTAGGTCCTCGATAACATAAATAAATTGTAGTTGCGGCCTAGATCAGAACTTGAAACTAAATCTACAAAATGCTACAATCCATAATACGCCAGCCAATGGAATTGTACAGCGCTTAACGCTAACCATAACTATATATCCAACTCAAAATACGAAAATTATACACTAAAAATTACAAAATAATAATTTAAGTATGTACTTATAATTAGTTAACACTAATGTATACTTTTACTATATTCTTTCACTGTTCATACTTGTAAGTCATTAAGATACTATTCTTAACCCTGTCAGAGATACCCTAGTACCACTTATACAATTCGGTAATTCTAATACTTAAGCAAGTTTATTTGGTTAATACTCATAGCCATACGATGTAACAACCCGACTTACCGTTGACTAAGTAAACAGGGTCATCACTGGTTCATTTCCCAAGAAAGCTGAAATCACACTTTCAAAACTTGAGCAAAGGGAACACCAGCTTTCAACGTAACTATCTCAGCTAATTCTCAAACCAAACATCTAACTAAAACACAAGTAATCATACAATTCACTTCGATTCCAATATAACCAAAACAACCAAGACTAATATACATTTATCCAAAACCTAATACAAAACTACAAATTCCCACGTGTTCAGCTCAATATACATCCTTGGAACGCTATTCAACACCGTTAACCCATCGTTCCCGACCGGTTCCGATCTGTAATCAACCTAACAGATGGAAACAACAGAGGGTCTGATTAAACTGAATGAGAACTAACAATCCAAAACAACGAACGCAATAGTTTCCAAATAAGGGTTTAAAAGCAACATCAGTTTCCTAGATCTATGTGCGCACAGGGAGTCTAGTTGAGAGGAACATCCATAGCTCTAAGGCTATGTCACTCTTGGGTGAAACTAGTCAATATCTGAATGAAAAATCGCCTAAAAAACAGGGAGTAGGGAACAATGTTCCTCAACTCCGTCAATGACCAGCTTGCAAGCCCGATCCATTGACATGTCACAATATCAGCATAAGCATTCACAACAATATTTGTCTCAACAATTTCCAATTCAAAGAGCTTTAGTAAAAATTTTATTTTCAAGAATGTAATCTGGCCAAACCCTTTAAGGGACTGTTACTACTCACCAACGAGACGCTTCAAAGAGCTATGATCGCTTCGCAGCTATCAACTAGAAAGAGCGCGCAGAGAAATCGTTTCCTGAAGAATAACAAGATCATAACATAACTCAAGAGCGTTTGGTACAACTATACTAATATATAACTTATTACATCTCTTCCTAAGACTAAAGCTTAACTAAGACTTTTGTTTTAGCATGTTTAATTAAACACAAAGGTCTACATTTAATCCAATGCCAATAATCATCTAAAGAATCTAATAATCTCGTCAAGAATTTCAACTAATCCAATATTCAATCAATAACCAATGTTGCCCAATACAACTCATAATCTTGATATCCATAAAATTAATATCATCTACACAAGCCCATCTCTTTTATTATTGTCAAACATTGTGGTGATGATTCATATGGATAACAATAGGAATAGAAGAATAAAATAATTCAAGAAGAAAAGATGCAAAGATGCTTGCAAATTTATGATAAGATATGTAAAAACAATCATCAAAAGGACAGAGATCATAAATTTATTTACTACCTCAATAAAATGGCGGCAATTGAAACTCAAAGAAGGTAATGTCGCTCAGAAATCAGAATTTGAGAACAAGGTTTTGCGGATTGCTTCTTTAAAAACTCACAACATGGAAGAATCAAGGTTGGTCACCGATGAACGGATGTTGCTTGTCATTGTGTTTACAAGAATCAACTATTAGAGTCAAACAAAACGTTATTGTCGTTATCTTGAACCAAGGACGAATAAAGGAAGAAAAATATAGGTAAGCTGTTCAATTCGAATATCAGAGAAAGAACGAAGATGGATATACTTGCTGTTCCTTCAAAAATCAAATGAAGAAGATAGATTAGGGCTCTGCTTTCCTTCGAAAATCAAATGAGGAAGATGGATTAAGGCTTTGTTTTCCTTTCAAAATTGACGACAAAGAAGGATAGGAATGAGAAGGAAAAGGTTTCGAATGGCTTGAGAAGGAAGCCATTGTTGTTTTAGTTCTTGAAACTCATGAAATTAAGGTTTGAAAAGTTAATGTTGATGAAGAAGATGAATGGAGTTTGATGTAGTTGATTCAAGAGGAAGAAGATTAAGAACGCAACCAATTTCAGAGGGAATGGCGAGAATGAAGAGGAAGAGTGTTGGTCTGTAGCTTGTTTCTAGCACGGATCGAAAATCTTCTTAGGCTTCTTGATGTGTTCGACTGAAGAAGGAAGAAGAATGAAGCCTGATTCCTTGAGTTCATATGAATAAGGAAAAAGAATGGGGTTTTTGGGTTTTTATTTTATTTTATATATTATTATTATTTTTATATATATATTTATTTATCACATTAAAAGAAAAGGAAAAGAAAAAAAAAAGAAAGGAATTAAATTGAGAATGGTCTATGTTATGTATATTTAGGGTCATTCTTGCACTAATAATTCTCTTAAATTCACTCGTCTTAAATTATCAATTTCTCAAATATTACATTCTACCCAACTTGAAATGAACTTCGTCCTCGAAGTTAAACTGGGTCTCAAGCACATACTCAAATATCCAGCTATCATACATATCATAGGGCTATGTTACCCAATTACTCATACTCTATGCACTGAAAGAATCTATATCACTTGTACTAACTATGTGAATCCACCAAACTTTAAGGCCTAGCATAGTTAAACTTAGTATTATACCAAAATCTTATGATTCTACCCAACTTAGAATGAAGTTCGTCCTCGAACTTAACTTTCTAAGACTAAGGAGATGCAATAGCTATAAAGCGATAAACATAGAAATACCTGAGCAAACAACCAGGGATAATCGCGTCTCATGGCATCTTCTGCCTCCCACATGGCTTCTTCGATAACGTGATTAGACCATAGCACCTTCACAAGCGGTGCACTACCCCGACGTGTATCACGCTTCTTCCTATCTAGGATCTGAACGGGAGTCTCCTCATACTGTAAGGTGTCATCCAAGGTCAACTGTTCGGCTGCAGAACGTGTGAGTCGTCTCTGATGTATTGTCTCAACTGGGATACGCAAAACACGTCATGCACTCAGTCAAAAGTAGCTTGACCCATACTGAAACCAAAGTATAGTTTATTATAACCTCAATTAAACATTTATTTGCATTCTTCATCCAAATCTGTAGACCATAATCCTTATAAGCTTTTACTCAAACATAAACTCTTATCATAACTGCTATGCACAACACTTCAATAATAACAACTCAAGTATTGACTATTTTCACATATACCCACTAAGATCATCTATGAGGTGTTCACAATTTTACCAACTACTTCCTCAATCAAATAACCTATAATCTTTATAACCCAACATCTTAAACTTTAAATGCCATCTTTACAACATATAAACCATACTTTTTTTTTTTGATAACTTAAGTCTATGACTCAAGATCCTTTATAACAACTTTTGTTGAAAACCTACTTCTATTCTTGATGTTGATTCAACCTTCTTGTACTTAACAAAACCTCAAGTTTACGAGTGACCTTCCATCCTTAAGTTATATTTGCACTTCTAACCAACAAAAGAAACTTGATACATTCTTAATGATAATCAAACAATTTTCTAATAACTCTACTAAATCTATAGGCTCCAATATTCAAATAGATTACAACGTATGACAAGATCCAATAACACTAAAAGTTATCACAGGGAGTCTAGTTGAGAGGAAAATCTATAGCTCTAAGGCTATGTCATTCTCGGGTGAAGCTAGTTAATATCAGAATGACAATTCGCCTCAAAAACAGGGAGTAGGGAACAATGTTCCTCAACTCCGTCAATGACCAGCTCGCAAACCCGATCCATTGACATGTCACAATATCAGCATAAGCATTCACAACAATATTTGTCTCAATAATTTCAAATACAAAGAGCTTTAGTAAAAAGTTTATTTTCAAAAATGTAGTCTGGCCAAACCCTTTAAGGGACTGTTACTACTCACCAACAAGACGCTTCAAAGAGCCATGATCGATTCGCAGCTAACAACTAGAAAGAGCGCGCAGAGAAATCGTTTCCTGAAGAATAACAAGATCATAACATAACTCAAGAGTGTTAAGTACAACTATACTAATATATAACTTATTACATCTCCTCCTAAGACTAAAGCTTAACTAAGACTTTTGTTTTAGCATGTCTAATTAAACACAAAGGTCTACATTCAAACCAATGTCAATAATCATCTAAAGTATCTAATAATCTCTTCAAGAATTTCAACTAATCCAATATTCAATCAATAACCAATGTTTCCCAATACAACTCATAATCTTGATATCCATAAATTAATATCATCTACACAAGCCCATCTCGTTTGTTATTGTCAAACATTGTGGTGATGGTTCATAAGGATAACAATAGGACTAGAAGAATAAAATAATTCAAGAAGAAAAGATGCAAAGATGCTTGCAAATTGATGATAAGATATGTAAAAACAATCATCAAAAAGACAGAGATCATAAATTTATTTACTACCTCAATAAAACGGCGACAATTGAAACTCAAAGAAGGTAATGTCGCTCAGAAATCAGAATTTTGGAACAAGGTTCTGCGGTTTGCTTCTTTCAAAACTCACAACATGGAAGAATCAAGGCTGGTCACCGATAAACGTATGTTGCTTGTCGTTGTGTTTACAAGAATCAACTATTAGAGTCAAAAAAAACGCCATTGTCGTCTTGAACCAAGGACGAAGAAAGGAAGAAAAATATAGGTAAGCTGTTCAATTCGAATATCAGAGAAAGAACGAAGATGGATATACCTGCTATTGCTTCAAAAATCAAATGAAGAAGATGGATTAGGGGTCTGCTTTCCTTCGAAAATCAAATGAGGAAGATGGATTAAGGCTTTGAATGAGAAGGGAAAGGTTTCGAATGGCTTGAGAAGGAAGCCATTGTTGTTTTAGTTCTTGAAACTTATGAAATTAAGGTTTTAAAAGTTAATGTTGATGAAGAAGATGAATGGAGTTTAATGCAATTGATTCAAGAGGAAGAAGATTAAGAGCTCAACAAATTTCAGAGGGAATGGCGAGAATGAAAAGGAAGAGTGTTGGTCTGTAGCTTGTTTCTAGCACGGATCGAAAATCTTCTTAGGCTTCTTGATGTGTTCGACTGAAGAAGGAGGAAGAATGGTGCCTGATTCCTTGAGTTCATATGAATAAGGAAAAAGAAAGGGGTTTTTGGGTTTTTATTTTATTTTATATATTATTACTATTTTTTTATATATATATTTATTTATCACATTAAAAGAAAAGGAAAAGAAAAAAAGAAGAAAGGAATTAAATTGAGAATGGTCTATGATATGTATATTTAGGCTCATTCTCGCACTAATAATTCTCTTAAATTCACTCGTCTTAAATTATTAATTTTTCAAATGTTACATACGATGCATCATAACATCAATAATAATCAAGTTTATCACTAATTAACAAGTACAACAATATGACAGCTGATATATGTAAGGGTTTGGCTAGATTAGGGCCAAAGCCCAACATCTAACTGTGGTGAGAGTCATCACTTCTCCAATACAGTTATGCTCGAGCTTCTATAGGATAGGTAGCTAACCCCCTGTCTTACACCGCATGTTAAGTACCGGCTAACACAGGCGCCGAGATTTTACATGCCGGTCCATGGTTCGACATTACCGTACTATCAGGTTCATTCAATCAATACTCCGATTATTTTACGCAAATACATCCATTTTTATTATTACAAGTTAACTTTAACTTTGACCAACTTAGGTGGTAACTTCTTTTATTTAATAAGATTCTTAATCAAAATATTAAATTTGCATTTATCCCCTTATAAGTTCATTATTAAATTCTGACACATTAAACTCTATTTATAACATTATTTTTAATAGTTCTGTTGCTAACTACAAATAAAATCACACTAATAACTTAATATTCTATTAAAATCTTTAAATTAATACCCTTCACAAGTTGCTACTAAAATTTATTTCTCTTGAAATTAATTCTCAAATTAAAGTTCTTAACATTAAATCCAATATAACTTTTAATTTTTTTTTTCACAAAAACAAATATTCTAATTATAAGTCAAGTAAATTATATTCTTTGATAAATTTTCAAAATTCAATAAATTTACCATAAATCAATATTTCAAATTTAGATAATAAGTAAAACTTATTGAGTTCACAAAAATCAATATTCTAATTATAAAACAAATAGAACTTGTAGTTTTACGAAAATCAATATTTCTAGCTTTAAAACAAGTAACACTTAATAAGTTTACCAAAATCGATACTTCTAGTTGTAAAACAAGTAAAACTTATATTTTCACAAAAATAAATATTTCTTCTTAAAACAAGTAAAACTTTATAAGTTTAACAAAAGTCAATGCTTTTAGCTATAAAACAAGTAAAACTTATAGTTTCACAAAAATTAATATTTCTTGTATAAACAAATAAAACTTTTTTTATTTTCAAAAATATTAATATTTCACACATGATTTAAAGGCGAGTTTCTAAAAATAATTTTACATCTTTTCATATAAATTTTAGGCAAATAGTCAACTAAAGAAATATTTTGTACAATTAAGTTATTTAATGTCATAAAAATAACTTTATGGTGTAAAATCTCATATATTCAAGAAAAACACTTTAATATTTAATAAAAATTACTCAAAGATATTTTTAACTTATTATTGTTATTATTATTAGGAAATAGTGTCAAAAAGTACCTAATAAATTTTTTTTTCCAAAAAGTACCTAATAAAAAAGTTTTGACTGTTATGAGATCAATAATAACATAGTTAGTCAAAGCTTAACTACCCCTTTGTCCACTACCATCACCCCTTTTAGTCACTTCCTAAAATAACTTCCCATTATTCCCATATCTACAAACATTATCTCCATGATCATCCCATGATCTAGCAATCACCACTAAATTTTCTACAAGAGATTGCAATAAATATTTCATGAAACTATATAAAATGGTATACAATTATGCTCTTCTATACTCAATTTATTTTACCAAGAATACTTCCTTCAATAATTTATTTAGGGATAAGTTTTCATCTTCCTACCGTTACTCCGTAAAAATATACCGCCCTACTACTTACAATTTATACTTAACCAAATATCTTTCAAGTGATTTGAACTCATCCTATAATCTGTTAATCTTGCATTCATTAATTATCAATTTATCATATATTCATTACTTTCTGTTTTCCGATGCTACTTGAGAATCGAAAGGGTTTTCTGGAAAACCACCCCCGGGCAAGGCTAATTGTATTGCAGGATTTCAGGTCTCATAAGTGGAAAGATCATAAGCACTTTCAATATATTAACAATTATATCCGATTATATCTATCTCCAGGTATTTTAAGTGTCTTATACACTTTCTCATTTCATTATAAAAAAAAAAAAACAAATCAAACAACTAATTCTATTTAATAGAAGAAGAAAATTATAAATGTCTAACTTCAACAAACCACACGCATGTAAGCATTATATTGGTTGTTCAATACCTACATGACAACTTGATTACAACTTACAAGATCCAACTTTTCATAATTGTATCTCTTTATGTTGATATTTAATGGAAGTATCCGCAGTATTATACTTGTATGTTGTATCAATTGTGAACAGTTTCAATTATTTTGGCAAATACCTCTTCACGAATGGGTATCTAGTAAATGATATAGGCAAAAGCTAATCAACGTTCTAGAGTGCTTCGTTAACATGAATAAAATTAATTTTAAAAAGTAAATTAGAAAACAAAATAAAATATTAAAATTATATTATACAACTTTTTATTCACTGAAAATGAAACATTTACTTTTTTATCCTATTAAACGCAATTATTCAATGATTAATATCCCTTAATATACATAACGAAATATTGTAAAATGTTGATATTAATAATCTTTGCATTAAAATGAATCAAATAAGATCTCACTTGACTATATTTAAATTTATAGATTAAGAATAAAATACAAATTAAGAGTAATAAGTGAATAGTGACAAAAAGTAAAATGCCAATTTTCAGTGAATTCAAAGGGAGTATATTTTGAAGCTGAATTTAGTTATTAATTTTAAATTTTATGCTATATTAGGTAAACGTTAGTTAGCAAGTTATAATAATATAAATTAATTATTATGGAAAATACTAGTATGATTGAAAAAACAAAAGAATTATTATTATGGCAAATAGCCGCTAACTACTATTAACTGTACCAAATTAGTTTTGCTAGCTAAAGAAGGATGTTGAGAATATTATATTATCTTAGCGTTATTATTATTATTATTATTATTATTATTATTATTATTATTATTATTATTATTATTATTATTATTATTATTATCTTTTTAAATAGAAATACAATCACCAATACAATAAATAACATCATGCCTAAAGTATAAAATTTATGGCAATTTATTATGGATTTTTATGTAATTTATACAATTAATACAATGTGTAGTATATTGGAATGCTATGATCACAAGATGCAATTAATCATTGACGGAACACAGTTTTTCTAACTAAAGCATCAAGTGTATATTAGACAATTTTAAATTAGTAATTTTTTAAAATTTAATTTAAAATACTCTTTAGAATATTTTTACATTTTCCTATTTTTGAAAACTTTTTTTGGTTTAAAATAATTACCCAATATCTAAACATATTGGTCCATATGTTAGAAAAATCGATAATAATATTATAAGGAATATCTTATCATTTGTGCCTTGTTAAGTTTTATATGATTTGTTGTACAAAACTTTAAAACTCTTTCAATATAATAAGTAATATAAAATAATAAACTAAAATATGTATTTTTAAAGAATTTGTGTACATTAAAAAAATACTCACTACCTAACAAAAACTAAATAGAATTCTAAATACTAGGTAGTTCAATAAATTGATATGAAATTCCTTTGCGATAATATCATTAATGGTCAAACTAAAAGATTTTTAAGATCTCAATTTATGAACTATTTACCTTAGCAAATTTATCACTAAAAAGAGATATGATAGATTCTTTTTAAAGGAAGATGAAAAGGTAAATTGTACTTTTATACTTTTTGTTTCACGTGAACATAAGTCTCTAATATTATATACAAATATTTCAATTGATTTTGCACATTTGTAAATAGTTAATTATGTGTATAATTATACACAATTACAAATATTAAGTATACTAATTCAATACTTAATATTTGTAATTGTGTATAATTAAAAATTATAAAACGTTATACTTTATTCGTTCCACTGTATTTGCTACGTTTGAGCAGATTTTCAAAAGAGTTATCCCATAAGGGTAATCACGGTGTCCGTTTTTTGAAAAGATATCATTATGATGGGAAAAAATGACGTTAAAAATCTTTTTTGGTTACGTGTCGAAAAATAGGCAAATAAGTACTTGTTTCAACCAGATTTCTAAAGAGTTAAACCACAAGGAAAATTGAGACGTCCGTTTTTTGAAAAATCATCGTTATGATGGGTAAAAATGACGTTAAATATCTTTTTCGATTTATGTGTCGCGAAATAGGCGTATAAAAACTTGTTTCAACCGGATTTTCGAAAAAGTTACTCCATAAGGGTAATCACGACATCCATTTTTTTGAAAAAATATCATTATGATGGGTAAAAATAACGTCAAATATCTTTTATATTTTTGTTAATTTATGTGTTTTAATTTATAATTATTTAAAAATACGAGGACCAATGAGATACTGCCACATAGACAACTTAACCTCTCAAATTAGTCAAACCCTCAAATTTAACGGTCAATTTACGTTTTTTGTTAAGTAATAGTCATTTGCAGAGAAACATATTACATTTGGTAACTTTTTGCAAAAAAAAAAAAAAAACAAAAAAAACACATAAGGTAGTTTTTTTATAAATAGACCTATAAATAAGGTACTTATAATTATTTCATATATTATTAAAGCCATTTTTTTCCCATGAATTTTGTAAATTAATCAACAAACATATTAATGTATTTTACGGGTACTTGGGTACTGGGGTACGTATACTATTTCGCTATAAAGACTACCATATTTCAGAGGATTGTCATAACCTGTTAGGTTATATACATTAGGGGTATTCAAAAGCGAATACCGGGTCAATTTGAAAATCCAAATATTAGGTTTTTCGGATAGTGAAAATCACTGTTCGGTTTCAGTCTGAAAAAGTCGAATAACTGGAATCCAGATATCCGATTTAATCCGGATCGGATACCGAATACCCAGTTTTCAAAATTATAGTCTTTTTTTGCACAATTTTACGTTTTTTTCCACATAAATATTTAATCTCACTTCGATTTCCTTTTTAATCTTAATAACTAATTGCTAGTTGTTAACCTTAAGAGAAACAACATCATCGCAGGATCGTTAAGATCAAAGCTACATGTAAGCAAATACCACACAAAACAAATCACAACATTCAAGAAATAACATTTTTTATAAGCTTGATCCATTATAGTTATCTTAGTTACTTTTTGACTAAAGTCAATTTCATTGGTTTTGAATAATTCACTTATAGATAAGTTAGTTAGCCATATCATTGTAACTACCCAGCCAAACTGCCAAACTACGGAAACAACCCAAACTCAAAGTGAGAGAACAATACATTAGGGGAAACTAACCCCTAAGCAAGTCTCTACCATAGACAACATGTCATACTTCGGTGCCTATGGTTAAGTATGCATACTTCCGCAGTGGCACATAATGTCCCCATATTGTGATAAAAAAAACCACCAATTTACGTCATACTACATCCACTTATTATGTTAGTGAGGATATACTACCT
>NC_080055.1:18827875-18845375 GCF_026212465.1 Amaranthus tricolor
CTCAGTGGTATATCATAAAATATCCGTTATTATTATTGTTTGTGTTACTATTGTTATGATTATTATTAATGTTATTATTTTTGTTAATATTGTTATTATTATTATTATGATTGTTGTCAATTTAGAAAATTAATTACAATAATAATAATAATAATAATAATAATAATAATAATAATAATAATAATAATAATAATAATAATAATAATAATAATAATAATAATAAATATGTTGTAACATTATACTTGTTGATAATCATTAGTTAAATATTGTTGTTGGTAATTAATTATTGTTTTTTGTTCATGTGCTTAATTAACGTAACGTTTCATTATGTTCATTTAATATTTAATATTTAAATAAATTATCAAAAATTGTAGTAAATGCTGGTAATCAAGGTAAAGGAAAGGGTTTTTTTAGACACTTGTTGAGCGGTAATAGCTCTAGGCCTAACCTGCTCAGAGGGGACCCTCATGAGAGGGGGGGTAACGGGTTTTGCAAGGAGGGCTATACAGGAAGAGGCTGCCAGACACAGTGTGGCCCAACAGTCGAGTGTGCTGAACGTAGTGCGTACTCGTATTGATGACAAAGCTAACAACCTCCAGAGTAGTGGGGGGGTTTCTAGTGATGATGATGATGATGATGATGTTGAGTACGTAGGCGACGTTGTTCGCCCAACAGAGTGGATTGTTGTCCGGGGGTCGGACGGGAGATTCGCACGTGGTGGCCCTAGTTCTTCAGTCGCATTTGAGCGCGCCGGACGTAGTCTCGTCGATAATGAGCCGCCACGGGGGAGTAAGGGCTCACAGTCCGGTGGCACAGACTGGTTAGTCACATCGCCCCAGCCCGGGGGGCCCACAGATACGCGCCTGATACCTAGCTATGGGGGGCACATAGCTAAACTTATTTTTGACGGCTCCGAGCGTACGCCTCCAGTTTTGGAATGTCGTAGTAGGAAGAGGCCGTTGGAGGCTATCATCGGACTGAGGGATATGAGCGATGCGCTGTACGATATTCTACCTGCTACTCCCCTCGGCCGTCTGCCGTATATTATGCACCAGCACATCGACTGTGCTTCGATATCGGCCTTCGTGGAGAGGTGGCAGCCGGATACGAACACCTTCCACATGCCATGGGGGAGATGACGATTATGTTGCACGACGTGCAACGCATATTGGGAATTTCTATTGAAGGTTCTCTACCGGCCGAGCCTTTTAAGGTGGAGTGGCAGGTCGGTATCACCAATCTGTTCGGGGAGCCCATGTCTGAGCTACCGCGGAAAGGTGTATTCACCAGCGGCTGCGTCAACGTTGCTGAACTGATGCAGCTGTGTCATAGGTCCCAGGCCATGGATACCTAGTCGACAGCCTATTACATGGCTATTGTCGGCTCCACCCTGCGGGCGGATAAGACCAGAAACCGGCATGCGACCTCACCCGATACTTGCCGTGAACATTGATCAGAATGAGATCGCTTGGGGTGCGGTGAACTTGGCCTACATGAGACCAGCCAAGCTTGTGCGACCGGCACACGTTACCTACTCCGTGACCTTTGCTTCCCCGCCTGTGTACTTGGAGGCATGGAGTAGGCTACCCTACAGTGGCCGCCTTGGTGAGTAGGCACTTCGTCGGGCATCTGTTCCATCAGAGGCTGAACCTAGTTACGTTGACTGGTTCAAAGTGTGCTCGCACTCGTACGTAGTCCCCAGCGAAGGACTGAGTTTTGGTTTTGGTCCATCTGAAAGCAGAGCTGAATACGTTAGTTTTTTTAATTTATCTGTTTTCTCTAATGTCTTTGTGTTATTTGGATGTTGTTTTATATCTTGTTCACACCCTTTTTCCTTTTTTTTTTTCCAGTTTCTCAATGAATGGCCGAGTCGATTCGCTTCATTGGCGAGACTTCCTCCTGTTGCAGAAATGAACCCCCGACAAAGACATGCTTTAGATGTATACCTTAATGATTGTAAAGATTTATTTGCAAAATGGCAATCGTTTAAGGGGCATGGCCCTTCATAGTTTATACTTAAACTAATTTACATTAATGCTTTTATTGATTTACATTAAATTTTATTCAGGTTTACATCAATGGTTTTATTAATTTACATCGTTACTATAGACAATGAATTTCATTAACCTTATTTTCTATAATAATCACGTACACAATAGTATAACTATGAAATATCTACATATTGAATAATGGTTTACATTTTCTATAATAAAACTGAATAATGATCTACACATCACGTTACACTATGGATTATCTAAATTTACAGCATCTGCAGCGATATTATTACGTTGTGTGGTCATGGCCCGCATAGTTTATTCTAGAGCATAATCCTACTAGTAAAATGTGTTTCTATATGTCTGGAAAAATTATTAACTCCTTCTCTCCAACGTTGATGGACTGGCGACAGTGGGGATGAATCGTCGTTCATTAATATTTGAACAAAATGATTTCCATTCACCCAACATATATGTATAACTTTATTTACACTATGCACGCCCGGTGCTTTCCTTAATGGAAGAACCAAATAGTTTTACATCGGGTTACCGTCATTAGAACCAAAATAAGCAATGCCAATGTTAAAAAACGTTGTTGCAGAGTACAATGCCATCGGTGCATCCATCTAGTGAATAAAAGGAGCAGGTCCATTGCCGTGTGAACCTATTCTGAATATAGCATCGTCTAACAAGTCCTGGGATAGATACAAACTTAGGTATTGGTCTCTGTTCATTTGCATTTCCATACACATAGCACGTCTTAAAAGAGGCCATGCCTCCTCGCCTCCCAACTCTGTGGCGGCAATAGCTCTAAATCCACAGTTACCATCACCTAAGAATTCAATCCAGTCAAACAAGTAAGGAGGAAGAATGAATGGGATGTGATTAGGCCATGGAAACTGTGAAAAATCTCACCCACCTGGGTCATCTGCAATTGTTGAAAATAAGGTTAATAAGATTAAGCTGTAACAAACTAATTTAAATAACGGAAAGGAAAGTCATATACCGAATAAGTTGAAAGTAAACTTTATTCCAACTGAGCTATTACTGCTACCAAGGTAATACTTGAAAGACGAGTGTTGGCTTTCAACTCTGCTGGTAATCTGGTTAGCCATGTGCAAACAATCATTTGTCCACGCACGCACAAATGTCTCTCTAAGTGGAATCCATGTTCCAGCCAAATACCGAGCGACCTTTTTGTTCCTAACCGATCACGTATTCATGATCGTTTGCCACCTCTCTTCAAATTTGCCGATTGTAGAACTTTTAACCAAAGGGTTCCATCTACCTTTCCTGAATACTTGCCCTTGTTGATTTCTTTTATCGCCACTCAACTTGTCCACCATGTTCTCAACGTCGTTTGCGATATGCCAAATGCATAACAAATGCTGCACATCTACATTAAAAACAACATTGAACGTAATTAAGACATATTCAATATATAAAACGACAATAATTAATAACCAAAACCTTTTTACCAGGGAAGACGTAACGAATAGTTGCAGATAAACCTTCGTCTCGATCGGTTACAATGATGCTAGGAGTCTGAGTTGTGCCGATAATATCTCTCAATCCCTGCAACACCCACGAATACGACTGTAATATCTCAGATTTAGCTTGAAAAAGGATTGATAGACTACTCATATCAACAAGGTGCATCTTCTTTTCTAGAGAGCCCATTTGCTAAGAACTCCACAATTAAGCGTGCCTGGTGGGGAGCAATCTTAGGATGGGTGACCTCCTGGGAAGTGTTCCCAGGTGCGCACGAGTGAGGCCAAAGTGCGCTGGAAAGACTTGTGTTGGTTTGTGGGGCCAGTCTACAGTCTCCAAAAGTAGTCACAAGCGGTCCGAGGGGCCAGGGTGTTACAAATGGTATCAGAGCAACCCTGCGACCGTGGCTGATAGTGTTCAGTGCACCTAACGGGGGAAAAGATCCTGAAGTTACAGTTCAACGAGGACGTTGTATTCTGAAGTGGGGGTGAGTGTAATATCCCAGATTTAGCTTGAAAAAGGATTGATAGACTACTCATATCAACAAGGTGCATCTTCTTTTCTAGGGAGCCCATTTGCTAAGAACTCCACAGTTAAGCGTGCCTGGTGGGGAGCAATCTTAGGATGCGTGACCTCCTGGGAAGTGTTCCCGGGTGCGCACGAGTGAGGCCAAAGTGCGCTGGAAAGACTTGTGTTGGTTTGTGGGGCCAGTCTACAGTCTCCAAAAGTAGTCACCAGCGGTTCGAGGGGCCGGGGTGTTACAAGCTGTCGGTCTAATGCCATTGTACACTTCTCTGATTGAGTACTCTCTAGCATATATATCAATCCCAGCTTCTATTAGAGTGTTTTTGATCTTGCAGAAGCTCTTCCAAACCCAGCTTCAAATTTGGGTGGGACAATAAACACTCCAGCATTGTTCTTTGATGTAGATATCATGAACCCACTTCACCCACAGGTTGTCTGCCTTTTAAACCACTAACCAAATATGTTTCTCCACCGCTGCGGTATTCCAGTGACCTAGACTTCGTATACCCAATCCACCTTCTTTCTTCGGTTTGCATATGTCATCCCAAGCAACCGGACACATCTTATTGCTTGAGGAGGTGCCATGCCATAGGTATGCCCTGCAGACTCCAATAATGCGCTGGATGATCGCCTTGGGGAGAAGGAAGATTTGGCACCAGTTGAGCAAATGGACATGAGAACTGAGTTCACTAATTGAAGCCGCCCTGCATAGGAGAGATTCCTCAAGCTCCAAGTGCGGATCTTAGCACACATTTTATCCACCAGTCGCTCACAATCATCTGGTCGAATATTGTTTGGGCTCATAGGTACCCCCAAATAAGTGAATGGGAGTTTACCCAGCTTGAAACCCGAGAGCTCCTGTATCCTGTTGATTATCGAGCTATCCATCCCCGCACAGAAAATTTCTGACTTTTCTGCGCTTATCTCTAGCCCCGTAGAGTCTGTGAATAGCATGAGCCCAGCTAAGTTCAGAATTATTGTGTGGATATCTCCTTTGGAGAAAATGAGGATGTCATCCGCAAAACAGAGGTGATTTAGGCCTATTCTTCTGCAAAGTGGGTGGTATTTATACCCCTTCATCACGCTAATTTTCTTCATGATTCTAGTGAAGTATTCCATGCACAATGTGAAGAGAAGGGGGGATAAGGGGTCTCCTTGCCTCAATCCTCTGTTGGGATGAATGGGGGTGGAAGGGGAGCCATTAATCAACAAAGAGTATTGTGAAGAGGTGATGCATGTCCTAATCAGCCCATAGCAGTGGATCAATTGGGAGTGAGTCTCAATGATGTTAACTGTGTACACATTCAGGAGCCAAGCAATAACAATTCGGCTATTGTTGTGACAGGAGCTATTAGAGTGAAAACACCAACCTGGGCATACATTTAGATACAGCTTTCCCATGTTGGTAGCTTTCACTCTAGTTTCAAGGAGACTGAATAGTTTTAACATTATGCGAGGCAATCAATTTCCTCACCTCAATTTGTTTTTGTCTATCATTCAATCCCCTTACATTCCAACATAATATGTTATCCATGATGAGCGAAGGGCGTCACCCCTCCGTCATCAATTATATTTGTATTATCACCCATTTTCTTTTCCTTATCCCCTGCTTCATCCATTGCATTGTTTGCAAGCGCTGTAAAAGAGTTGTGTATTGGGGTGTCGTTGGGAGTTCCCCCTTGCTCCTTTTCTCTCCCCCTGTTGGAGTGACAAATCCCTTCTCCATAGGCCCAAGCTGTGCGTCCCCAAGCAGTTCTAAGTCTCTAGAAAGCCCCCTGACTGCCTCTATAATATCAACAAGGTGCTGCTCCTGTTCTGTGGCTCCCATGTGCTATTGCTCCTGCCTAGACACTACATTGGGACTGTTCTGACTCTCTCGTGCTGCATTATGCATATGTTGCTGCTAAACACCGTCCATTTGCTGTTGCTGCCCTGACTGCTGTGGTGTCGCTGCTGCTGCCGTGACAGGAGAAAGTTGCTGTGGTGCTGCTGCTACCATGCCAGAGAGGTTGCTAGACGTACTGCAGGTTGCTGCTGCCCTGTCATAGTTGCTGCCTCTAATTCGTTGCTGCTGCGTAATTTCTTTTGGTTGCTAACGTAACACAGTTGGCTAAGCCCCTGTTCTACACGATGGCGGTGTCATGCCCAAACTTTCTATACTTGTTGCAAAAGGTGGGTCTCCATTCATATTGGATTTGTTGCTCCACCATGACCCCCTTCTCATTCCTGAAGCATATTTTATCGGGAAGGTCCTTTTCAATGTTCATCTCCACCATAATGCGAGCATAGGATAGCCTTTCCTTATCCAATGTTACTTGATCCACCTTAACCATTCGTCCGACGCTCTCACCTAGTTTGTGTAAGCATTTTTGTCCCCAATATTTAAAGTACAAGTTAGGGAGCCGCAACCAAAGTGGCACGTGTTTGATGGATTCTTTGCGAATTTCCATTTTCTGATGCCATTTTTTGTGATCAAAGGCTTGTAATCAAAGAACACCGGTTCCCCTTGTATAATCTTTTCACATTCTTCCTCCGAGTTAAATCGGGCAATGAAAATTCCCTTTTCAAGCATTGCCACTCTATTCAAGCCATTTTTCCCCATATCCTATTGCAAAATCCATTCATCACACCAAAGGGAGGATTAGCCCCCAACACATAGCATATAAGGGCTGTGGACCAATAGTCTAATTCCTCACCAATATCGTCCTCTTCAATTATAGCAACATTAATATTGTTTTCTAAACTTCTAGGGTTTTGTTCTTTTGCAACCTTACCCCCAGCAATTACATTGAGCCATGAGTTTAAGGTATCAATATCACTTTGATTTATATTTTTGGGCTGAGTTTCATCACTAGAGCTAGGTTGAATAAGACTTTCCGCTATTGTATTTAGCTCACAGGCAGTTTCATTCACAGCAGAACAAGGTTCAGATACATTATCGTCCCCTTCCCCCGTTGGGCTGGGCTCTTTGTCCGCCACAACTGGTTGTTTTTCTATTTGCCCCCTCTGACGACGCGTCCTTGCCATTGCTCAGGTGGATACATCGAGGCCGCCGCCGTGGAGATGGTGCTGTCGTAGATTTTTAAACTTTTTGTGTTAATTTATTATTATTATTATTATTATTATTATTATTATTATTATTATTATTATTATTATTATTATTATTGTTATTATTATTTTTAGTGTTATTACTATTATTATTATTAATTTTTATTATTATTATTATTTTTATTTTTAATATTAATGATTTAAGTAAATTATTAAAGTAATTTATACTTTTTATTTATTATTGAATGTTTTTATTATTAATTTTTGTATATATAATTTGTTAATGAGCTAATGTATGGTTTGTTTCATATTTCAAATTTGCAGGAGTTTGAAAACTTGGGAGACAACGTAGATTACTTGGGTAGCTTTGTTACGGATAGAGAATTTGTTTCCTTAGATGATATACATAGTTGGAAGGATGCAATAACAATAACAATTGGTTTTCAATTTACACATGCTTCTTATAAAAAAAAGAAGGACATTCTAGAGTTAGTGTGTATTTAAGATGTCACCGCTATGGTAATATTAGGGGTGATTTACATAATCTAGATAATGCTGCCCGACTTGGTTCTAAAAGTAGAAGTTGCGGGTGTAAATTTTTTATTGTAGAAAGTAGTCGTAAACCAGGAGAAAAACCTTGGACGGTAAGGGTGTGTCCTGGTGAAAAAGAAAGACATAACCACCCGTTCTTAGTGTACAGAGATGGTCATGTAAGGGCAAATAGGATCAATGTAGATATTCGGGAGCACATACGACAGCTTAGTGCAACCGAAAAGCAACCGGCCTTTATTATGACTTCTATTAGAGAAAATTTACTTGGTTTTTTTTACTAGTATGAATCAGATATATAATATTAGGCAATCAATAAGAAGAAAAGAGATGGAGGGTAGGACTCCCCTTCAACACTGTCTTTATATGGCCACAGAACTTAATTATGTGGTCTGGACAGACTTGGATAGCGAAGGGGAATTGAGCAGATTATTAGTTGCATATCCTACCTCTATCCAAATGATACGTACGTGGCCGTATGTTGTGTTGATAAATACAACGTACAAATCAAATAAACAAAAGTGGCCACTGTGTGAAGTGATCGGAATGACGCCAACCAATCACAACTTCTTGGTTGCGTTCTGTTTGATGCGAGATGAGGCGGCTGTGTCGTTGTAACAGGCTCAAATTTCTTAATCTTAATCTTCCGATTAATTTATTCTGAAATTTCTTTTCGAATTCCT
Organism: Amaranthus tricolor; assembly: GCF_026212465.1. Classification (NCBI taxonomy): domain Eukaryota; kingdom Viridiplantae; phylum Streptophyta; class Magnoliopsida; order Caryophyllales; family Amaranthaceae; genus Amaranthus; species Amaranthus tricolor. The sequence goes on from NC_080055.1 coordinate 18,836,166, forward strand.
AATCCTTTGGTTATTTAATTCAAATCACCTTTAATTCCTAAACCTTATTCCGATTTTTGTAATTTCTTCCAAATATTAAACTTAAAAATATATATATATTCTTAAATTTCTTTACAAGCACTAAAATATTATTTTATTATTTTATACTACGAAAAGTAAAATTTTAATATTATATTTATGGTTTTATTAAAACGTTAAGTTTCAATTTCGTTTCCTTAAACTAACTTTACTACTTATCATTTTAACCTTACAACTTTGATTTAATTATTTTATACCTAAAAATTAACTATATTTTTCTTATTAACTTTAAGTATAGTTTTAACCAAAATTTTTTAAGTAAACTATCATATTTTCAAAATCAAACCTTAATCATACTTTCCCATTAATCTAAAACATTTCACTAGTATAAACTAGAACAAAAATTTGATGAACCAAAATCTTTTCTACATCAATCCATAATGTTCATCACTTACACAATCTATCACCATTTTCTTACACAAGTTAACCTTCTTCTACACTCCAAACTCTTACACATCCACTTACACACTCCAACTCTTACACATTCACTTACATAAATCACATACACAAGTTAACCTTCTTTTTCATACAATCTTATGAACTAAAAAGTTGCCCAAAACCCATTATAAATACCCCTCCTTAGCCATGAGATCACTTGCACCCCCATCATCAAATCTTTCTACCATTCTTTCTTATATCTTCACTTCATTAACATCTTACTAACTTTATACCTTTTTTATTTGTTGAAGAACCAAATGAAGATGGAGCTTGATCTTATCACTTCTTAAGCCAATAATCATCAACTTTTAAAAAGTCAAGTATTATCTTTTGGAGCTCGGATATCATTTTCTTTTGGGTAATTGAAGATCTACTTCTTTGAAGCTTGGAACTTTGAAGACTTTCTCTTTTGGAACTTATTTCTTTGAGTTCTTATTTTCTTATTATTATTCTCTTACTTGGTTTAGCACCACCTTTGGAGAAAAATGGTACACATTTTCTTAACTCTCTCGTTATGTAATATTTATTTATGCTTACTCGATAATATGAAAGCATGATCAATATGATTTTATTTTAGTTATTTAAACTTTACATGGTAATATTAAAGTTATATCCAGTTTAGTGATATTTGTGTTTTATTGCTATTAGTGAGGAGAAAATCAAGTTAAGTCTTGAGGAAACCCCAATTGTTTGTGATTACCCTGATGTTTTCCCTGAGGATCTACCTGGTTTACCTCCAAGAAGAGAGGTTGACTTTCATATTGATCTAATTCCTAATGCTACCCCTATCTCTAAGACTCCGTACCGTTTTGCTCCAGCTGAGTTAGCCGAATTGAAAAAGCAATTGGATGAGTTATTGGAGAAAGGTTTTATCCGACCTAGTGTGTCACCCTGGGGAGCCCCTGTTCAGTTTGTAAAGAAGAAGGATGGAACGATGAGATTGGGTATTGATTATAGGGAGATTAATAAGATCACCATTAAGAACCGTTACCCTTTGCCCAGGATAGATGATTTGTTTGATCAGCTAAGAGGCGCTCAAGTGTTCTCGAAGATTGATTTAAGGTATGGATATCATCAATTGAGGATAACCAAAGAGGATGTTTCTAAAACAGCATTTCGGACCCGATATGGACATTATGAGTTTTTGGTGATGCCATTTGGGTTAACAAATGCACCTGCAGCATTTATGAATTTGATGCAGAGGTATCTTCGTCCTTATTTGGATAAATTCGTGGTTGTTTTTATCGATGATATTTTGGTATATTCAAGGAGTAGGGAAGAACATGAAGAACATTTGAGAATGATTCTAGAGCTTTTGAGAAAAGAGAAATTGTATGGAAAGTTTAGTAAGTGTGAGTTTTGGCTTGAGGAAATTTCTTTTCTAGGTCATATGGTGTCTAAGGGTGGAATTTCTGTAGATCCTGAGAAGATTAAAGCAATAACGGACTGGCCGATTCCTAGAAATGTGACTGAAGTTCGGAGCTTTTTAGGATTAGCTGGGTACTATAGGAAATATGTTGAAAACTTTTCTAAGGTTGCTCGTCCCATGTTTAAGCTGTTGAAGAAAGGGATACGATTTCAGTGGAATGAGAGGCACACAATTGCTTTCGAGGAATTAAAGAAAAGACTTACTACCGCCCCTGTTTTAGCAATGCCTGATTGTAGCAAGCCATTTAAGGTCTATTGTGATGCTTCATTCGAAGGTTTAGGTTGTGTACTTATGCAAGAAGGAAAGGTCATAGCTTATGCATCGAGGCAGTTAAGGCCACATGAGGTGAATTACCCCGTGCATGACATTGAACTTGCTGCAGTGATCTTTGCCTTGAAGTTGTGGAGACATTATTTGTATGGGTTACCGTGTAAGATCTACACTGATCATCAAAATTTGAGGTATGTCTTCAACCAAAAAGAATTGAACATGCGCCAAAGGCGGTGGCTTGAGGTTATTAAGGATTATGATCTTGAAATTGTGTACCACCCTGGAAAAGCGAATAAGGTAGCTGATGCCTTGAGTAGGAGACCGAGAGTGTCCATGAATGCCATTATGTCTGTACCATGGGAGTTGTATCGTGAGATGCAGAGTTTGGGATTAGAGATTTGTAGTCAACACGAGGTTGGTCAGTATTTGGGAGCAATGACTATACAACCCACTTTGTTTGATCGTATAATTGAGGCACAACTTGAGGATCCAGAGATTGTTGAGTTGATCCATAGAGTTGAGAAAATGAGACTGATGCTTTTGAGTTAGGAGAAAGAGCAGAGTTGAGGATGAACGGTAGATTGTGTGTTCCAAATCAATTTCAATTGAAGAATGAGATTCTGAAGGAAGGTCATCAAAGTTTATTTCATTTGCATCCAGGTCGAGATAAGATGATTGAAGAGATAAGAGAGATATTTTGTTGGAAAGGTCTAAGGAAAGACGTCTCTGATTTTGTGTCTAAATGCCTAGTTTGCCAGAGGGTAAAGTTCGAGAGACAAAAGAGTTCAGGGTTGCTTCAACCGTTGCCTGTCCCAGATTGGAAGTGGGACTCGATTTCTATGGACTTTGTGGTAGGGCTACCAAAGACCCAACGAGGGAATGATGTTATTTGGGTCATTGTTGATAGATTGACCAAGGTCGCTAGATTTGTGCCAATGAAGAATACTTGGGGGCCAAGCAATTAGCAGATGCCTATGTCCGAGAGATTGTCAGACTTCATGGTGTTCCCCGGACTATCGTTTCGGATAGGGATCCGAAGTTTTTATCGAGGTTTTGGGAAAAGTTGCAGGAAGCTTTTGGGAGTAAGTTGTGCTTGAGTACTGCTTTTCATCCTGCGACTGATGGTCAGACTGAGAGAACTATTCAGACTTTAGAGGATCTTTTGAGATGTTGTGTGTTGGACTTTGAAGGAACCTGGGAAGATAAATTACCGATGGTGGAGTTCGCCTACAACAACAGTTTCCAATCTAGTATTAGGATGGCACCGTATGAAGCTCTTTATGGAAGGAAGTGCCGAGTACCTTTGTGTTGGGTTTTGATGGATAGGACCATTCCCGAAGGTCCAGATGTGATTCAGGAATCCATTGATGCTCTGAAGATTGTTCAACAGAACATGAGAGCAGCATAGAGCCGACAAAAGAGCTATGCTGATAATCGTCGAAAGATGTTGCAATTTGAGGTTGGTGACAAGGTTTTCCTAAAGGTTTCACCTACGAGGAGTGTCCAGCGTTTTGGAGTTCGACGAAAGTTGAGTCCAAAATTTATTGGACATTTTGAGATCCTAAGGAGAGTCGGGGAAGTTTCTTATGAGTTGGCTTTACCTCCAAGTTTAGCAAAAGTTCATAATGTGTTCCATGTTTCACAATTGAGGAAGTATGTTCATGATCCGTCTCATGTTCTAGCTCGCGAGCCGCTTTTGATTGAGGAGTCTTTGGTGTATGAGGAACGACCAATCAGGATCTTAGATACCCGAGTAAAAGAGTTGAGAAATTCGAGGATTCCATTGGTCAAGGTTTTGTGGTCAAACCACGGGGTTGAAGAGGCGACTTGGGAAAAAGAGGTCGACATGAGAGAGCGTTATCCTAACCTTTTTGGTAAGTCCTAGTTTCGGAACGAAACTATCTAAAGGGGGAAAAAGTTGTAACAGGCTCAAATTTCTTAATCTTAATCTTCCGATTAATTATTCTGAAATTTCTTTTCGAATTCCTAATCCTTTGGTTATTTAATTCAAATCACCTTTAATTCCTAAACCTTATTCCGATTTTTGTAATTTCTTCCAAATATTAAACTTAAAAATATATATATATTCTTAAATTTCTTTACAAGCACTAAAATATTATTTTATTATTTTATACTACGAAAAGTAAAATTTTAATATTATATTTACGGTTTTATTAAAACGTTAAGTTTCAATTTCGTTTCCTTAAACTAACTTTACTACTTATCATTTTAACCTTACAACTTTGATTTAATTATTTTATACCTAAAAATTAACTATATTTTTCTTATTAACTTTAAGTATAGTTTTAACCAAAATTTTCTAAGTAAACTATCATATTTTCAAAATCAAACCTTAATCATACTTTCCCATTAATCTAAAACATTTCACTAGTATAAACTAGAACAAAAATTTGATGAACCAAAATCCTTTCTACATCAATCCATAATGTTCATCACTTACACAATCTATTACCATTTTCTTACACAAGTTAACCTTCTTCTACACTCCAAACTCTTACACATCCACTTACACACTCCAACTCTTACACATTCACTTACATAAATCACATACACAAGTTAACCTTCTTTTTCATAGAATCTTATGAACTAAAAAGTTGCCCAAAACCCATTATAAATACCCCTCCTTAGCCATGAGATCACTTGCACCCCCATCATCAAATCTTTCTACCATTCTTTCTTATATCTTCACTTCATTAACATCTTACTAACTTTATACCTTTTTTATTTGTTGAAGAACCAAATGAAGATGGAGCTTGATCTTATCACTTAAGCCAATAATCATCAACTTTTAAAAAGTCAAGTATTATCTTTTGGATCTCGGATATCATTTTCTTTTGGGTAATTGAAGATCTACTTCTTTGAAGCTTGGAACTTTGAAGACTTTCTCTTTTGGAACTTATTTCTTTGAGTTCTTATTTTCTTATTATTATTCTCTTACTTGGTTTAGCACCACGTTTGGAGAAAAATGGTACACATTTTCTTAACTCTCTCGTTATGTGATATTTATTTATGCTTACTCGATAATATGAAAGCATGATCAATATGATTTTATTTTAGTTATTTAAACTTTACATGGTAATATTAAAGTTATATCCAGTTTAGTGATATTTTCATCAAAACAATAATACTTTTGGGACACTCAAAAAAAAGTCATATATATGGAAAATTTTGATTAATATGATAATATAGATATATATGAATTTTACTAGTTAAATAAACTTATGTGTTTAAAATGATTCCATATCATCTTGGTGTTTTGATAAGTTTTTTTTTGTTGGACTCAAGTAATTATAAAGGATTATTAATCGGTTTATCGGTAAAATAGTCAAACAAATTTGTTAAAATGCTTAGCATTGTTTTTCTTGAAAACTCATTTCATGTAGATTTTGGACCCTTAATAACTTGTCGGATTATGTTATTTTTATAGTGATGATAGATCCGTTTTACTATTTTACTGGTTATTTGATAAAATATGTTATTAAGTACTTAGACATATTACCCTTGACTGTTATGATTATTTATGATATAATAATGACTTAGTTTAGCCTCAGGATTCTTAGTATAGCTACGAAAATTTGTTATTTAATTAATATTAATTTATTAGATACTAGTAATTTGTTTCTAATAAAAGGGTAGAATTGTCAAAATTTTGACTAGTGGAAGTTTGACTTATAAGAATGTAAACTATTTCGGTTTAGAGTCTTGTTTGATATTGCATGATATTGATTGTATGACTCTGATAGTAAGGTAATGTCGAACCATGGACCGGCACGTAAAATCCCGGCATCCGTGTTATCCGGCACGTAAAATGCGGTGTCAGACAGGGGGTCCGAGAAAAACCCATCCTGTGAAGTCTCGAGCATAACAATATTGAGAGGAGTGACGACTCCCACCACAGTTAGGGTTTAGGACTATGGTCCTCACCTAACCAAACCCTTACATATATCAGTTGTCATTATTGTTGTGATCTTGTGATGTGCTATGATGGTAAAGTTATGAGGCTTAATTGAATTTGATTAAATAAGCATTAAGGTTACCAAGTATTTAGTAGCAGTAATGAACTTCTGCAAGTATTGAGAATGTAACTTAATGGCTTAGTAAAGGTCAATAATGAGTAATAACATTCTATATTGTGCTTGATGATTATTTTTTAAGCATGATTTAACTATCGCATCATAAGCTTGTTGAGAAAATTGTACTCGGCTTTATCGCTGACCGATTTAATCGGCTGTCATCCGTATTATGGATGACAGTATTTTGCAGGAAAATTTAGCTCAGGTTTCGATCCAGGCCGCAACTTTAATTATTCTATCGAGGACTTAGCTTCAATTATTTTACTTTATGACTATATTGTACTTATGTTTTTTTTTCGTATTTAAGTAAACCTTATTTTATATTTTTCGTATGTTTTTCGTATTGTAAGATATATTTTTTTTTACTTATGTTTTGAACGATTTTAGTTTAAATGGTTTTTAGCAGTTCGCCGTTTTACACTTCCGCATCATTTATCTTAAGTATAATTATTAATGTTAATTATGTATCGTGAGTGCCGCTCCTGCTACACAGCTACTGTGATCAGGTGGGATAAGGCAATATGGAATAGAGCGATCCTCCCAAAGCACCAATTTATTATGTGGCTTGGGGCCAAAAACCATATGCAAACAAGAGACCGCTTGGCTAAGATGCACCATACTGAGGACACCTCTTGCTGCCTATGCGAGACAGGAACAGATTGCACCATACACTTATTTTTTGAGTGCAGTTTCAACACTGATTGTATCTCTAGAGTCCTAGAGTGGATAGGAGCTCGACATTGTCACAGACAACTGGATAACATCCTAGTATGGCTATCGACAAACTGTAAAGAAAAAAAGTTTCGTAAAATGGTTTATTGTGCGACTATAGGAGCCACCACCTACACCATATGGAAGGCCCGAAATGACCGAGTTTGGAATGGAAGGGTGTAGACGACAGATCAAGTCCTGGCGGAGGTTAAATTCATAGTAAAGGAAAGAGTCTCTTATGTAAATAAATTAGATAGACTATCAGATAGGGATAGAACCTGGTTTTACTCCCTATAGTTTTTGGCGCAGGCGTAGGCTAGGATTTTTGTAAGCCTCGCTGTATTTTGGAGTTTTGTTGTAAATTAGTTAGATTGAGCAGTATAATTCACTTTAACTCTCAAAAAAAAAAATTAATAATAACGGATATTTGAAGATATACCACTGAGTTTCTTCGAAATTCACCGTATACCACACACAATGTTTTAATTCACCAAATACCATTGAGTTTTCGTCCGTTAGCACAGAATACCATTAGTGGTACCTGCCGTTAGTGTGCCATTTGTGGTAAATTATTAATTCACCATATACCATTAATTTTATTTTTTTTGCGTCAAATACCATTTTTTGCGTCAAATCTGACGATAGCTGAAAACCTAGTTGCTGAATTTTCGGAACACGAGTTTGTGACGGGGTTGAACGTGATCCATTTTGGTTGATTTATTTGTTGTTTTCCTTTCTTCTACTATCTTTTTAATAAGGCTTTTAGCATAATAGGGCATCTCTGTAGGATAAATGAGTGCTTTACGAGCAATTGACTTGAATGAGCTTTGATCTTGGTTCATATCTTGATAAAACAAGACATCTGCTGCCCATTTTTACAAAGAAGCACATGTTTCGTAATCCTTAATGTGCCCATGGTTGCAGCGTTTCTCAATATGCTTCATCTTAAATTCTTAATCAAGATAACTTAATCAATAATAAGATTGTAATCTTTAAAGCTGCTTGTCAGGGCTCTTTTAAGTTTGCGGCTAAAGAGGCATGTTGCATGTTCTCTGATGACTTATGGGCTGAACTAGTTTTTCAAATTTGGTGAGGGATAGGCATGATCTGTAGACGAACTCATCCATGGTTGTACACCTTGAAACTTGCGTTTCATACGCTAGGCATAGAGACTAAATTTTTCTAATCATCTTTATTGCTTGTAAACTACCAACTTATCTGGAGTTTTCCTGCTTGAAGTGATGTCTTCTTTTGAATTTTTTAACGATGTTTTCAATCAGCTTAACGTCAGCTGTCAAGTGTCAATGGTTATAGAAACCGAACTTTGAAACTCACCGCCTCCTTTGAGGTGTCATGTAGTGTATTTTTCTTTTTGAGTGGGTAGTATTCGTGTTCTTTAAGCTGATTAGTTATTTTTGAATCAATGACAGGTTTTGCAGGCACAAATTAAATGCAAAAGGTTATCATGGTGGATCAGACGATAACGCATACTCAGATCACAAGAGCAAAGGAGATGACACGCAAGTAGATTAACGTGCCATTCCACCTAACATTATGGTCGTACTCAAATGATTACGGTCAGCATGAATCTCTTTTTTTAGGTCTTTGGCGAAGTATTATTAACCTGTGTGGCTTTTACACAGTAGATCCAATCAGAAGTCCATGATTTTTGATTGTACAAACAGTTAACTCAATCCAACATTCCTAGCCACCGCTACGAAAACCCAAAGAAAGCGCTAAACGTAGCCTATTTTACCCAGGCGATGTCACAAACATGTATACTTGCATGTGCCATGATGAGTTATGATGAGTTAGAAACATTCATATAATAGCTTCGGATATCTGCCGTTTTCTATAGCATAGCTATTGTTACCAATGCAATTTTAGTGTGTTGTTTCTTGATACATACGGATATCAGCTATTGTCAGATTTGACGCAAAAAATGGTATTTGGCTCAAAAAAAAATAAAATTAATGGTATATGGTGAATTAATAATTTACCACAAACGGCACACTAACGGCAGTTACCATTAATGGTATTCTGTGCTAACGGATGAAAACTCAATGGTATATGGTGAATTTAAACATTTTCTGTGGTATATGGTGAATTTCGAAGAAACTCAGTGGTATATCATGAAATATCCGTAATAATTATAATAACAACAGCAATAATAAGAATAATAATACTAAT
>NC_080055.1:18850375-18925375 GCF_026212465.1 Amaranthus tricolor
TTCTAATTTCTAGCATATGACTATTATTATCAATTCTAACCATTTCAACACAATAATATATGCCAAATAGTGTTGTGTGCCAAGTTTCGTGCATAACAAACCATGTTTGATCTACTTTACGCGCGAAATTGACAAATAAAAACGCGAAATTGACAGCATCAAACTATTGACCAGACCACCTTGCACGACACGTGGAGACCAAACCTATGCATCCAGGACCTAGGCTAAAGTGGAAATGGAATCTTGGTACTTGGATCTAGCTATCAAGGTCCTAAAACCATTCTAACAATCCCCGTGGACTCCTAGAAGCTGAGCCGAAGGAGGGCTGGTCGACAGTTTGCTAGATCAGAATTTTGTTTAAGTGTTTGTGGTTGTTTCGTGTTCTTTTCATGATCATTTGTAGTTTTTGACTGTGTCATTAATCAAAGCTTACGCACAACATTAATCCTTGCATAACCAAGGCCTTAATCAGCCCCGGTTTCGCATCAAAACCAAGTTTGAGCTACTTTACGCGCGGAATTGACAAAAACGCTTAAAAACGCATAAAATCGCAACTTAACTTCTAATTTCTAGCATATGACTATTATTATCAATTCTAACCATTTCAACACAATAATATATGCCAAATAGTGTTGTGTGCCAAGTTTCGTGCATAACAAACCAAGTTTGAGTACTTTACGCGCGAAATTGACAAAAACGCTTAAAAACGCATAAAATCGCAACTTAACTTCTAATTTCTAGCATATGACTATTATTATCAATTCTAACCATTTCAACACAATAATATATGCCAAATAGTGTTGTGTGCCAAGTTTCGTGCATAACAAACCATGTTTGACCTACTTTACGCGCGAAATTGACAAAAACGCTTAAAAACGCATAAAATCGCAACTTAACTTCTAATTTCTAGCATATGACTATTATTATCAATTCTAACCATTTCAACACAATAATATATGCCAAATAGTGTTGTGTGCCAAGTTTCGTGCATAACAAACCATGTTTGACCTACTTTACGCGCGAAATTGACAAAAACGCTTAAAAACGCATAAAATCGCAACTTAACTTCTAATTTCTAGCATATGACTATTATTATCAATTCTAACCATTTCAACACAATAATATATGCCAAATAGTGTTGTGTGCCAAGTTTCGTGCATAACAAACCATGTTTGATCTACTTTACGCGCGAAATTGACAAATAAAAACGCGAAATTGACAGCATCAAACTATTGACCAGACCACCTTGCACGACACGTGGAGACCAAACCTATGCATCCAGGACCTAGGCTAAAGTGGAAATGGAATCTTGGTACTTGGATCTAGCTATCAAGGTCCTAAAACCATTCTAACAATCCCCGTGGACTCCTAGAAGCTGAGCCGAAGGAGGGCTGGTCGACAGTTTGCTAGATCAGAATTTTGTTTAAGTGTTTGTGGTTGTTTCGTGTTCTTTTCATGATCATTTGTAGTTTTTGACTGTGTCATTAATCAAAGCTTACGCACAACATTAATCCTTGCATAACCAAGGCCTTAATCAGCCCCGGTTTCGCATCAAAACCAAGTTTGAGCTACTTTACGCGCGGAATTGACAAAAACGCTTAAAAACGCATAAAATCGCAACTTAACTTCTAATTTCTAGCATATGACTATTATTATCAATTCTAACCATTTCAACACAATAATATATGCCAAATAGTGTTGTGTGCCAAGTTTCGTGCATAACAAACCAAGTTTGAGTACTTTACGCGCGAAATTGACAAAAACGCTTAAAAACGCATAAAATCGCAACTTAACTTCTAATTTCTAGCATATGACTATTATTATCAATTCTAACCATTTCAACACAATAATATATGCCAAATAGTGTTGTGTGCCAAGTTTCGTGCATAACAAACCATGTTTGACCTACTTTACGCGCGAAATTGAAAAAAACGCTTAAAAACGCATAAAATCGCAACTTAACTTCTAATTTCTAGCATATGACTATTATTATCAATTCTAACCATTTCAACACAATAATATATGCCAAATAGTGTTGTGTGCCAAGTTTCGTGCATAACAAACCATGTTTGACCTACTTTACGCGCGAAATTGACAAAAACGCTTAAAAACGCATAAAATCGCAACTTAACTTCTAATTTCTAGCATATGACTATTATTATCAATTCTAACCATTTCAACACAATAATATATGGCAAATAGTGTTGTGTGCCAAGTTTCGTGCATAACAAACCATGTTTGATCTACTTTACGCGCGAAATTGACAAATAAAAACGCGAAATTGACAGCATCAAACTATTGACCAGACCACCTTGCACGACACGTGGAGACCAAACCTATGCATCCAGGACCTAGGCTAAAGTGGAAATGGAATCTTGGTACTTGGATCTAGCTATCAAGGTCCTAAAACCATTCTAACAATCCCCGTGGACTCCTAGAAACTGAGCCGAAGGAGGGCTGGTCAACAGTTTGCTAGATCAGAATTTTTTTTAAGTGTTTGTGGTTGTTTCGTGTTCTTTTCATGATCATTTGTAGTTTTTGACTGTGTCATTAATCAAAGCTTACGCACAACATTAATCCTTGCATAACCAAGGCCTTAATCAGCCCCGGTTTCGCATCAAAACCAAGTTTGAGCTACTTTACGCGCGGAATTGACAAAAACGCTTAAAAACGCATAAAATCGCAACTTAACTTCTAATTTCTAGCATATGACTATTATTATCAATTCTAACCATTTCAACACAATAATATATGCCAAATAGTGTTGTGTGCCAAGTTTCGTGCATAACAAACCAAGTTTGAGTACTTTACGCGCGAAATTGACAAAAACGCTTAAAAACGCATAAAATCGCAACTTAACTTCTAATTTCTAGCATATGACTATTATTATCAATTCTAACCATTTCAACACAATAATATATGCCAAATAGTGTTGTGTGCCAAGTTTCGTGCATAACAAACCATGTTTGACCTACTTTACGCGCGAAATTGAAAAAAACGCTTAAAAACGCATAAAATCGCAACTTAACTTCTAATTTCTAGCATATGACTATTATTATCAATTCTAACCATTTCAACACAATAATATATGCCAAATAGTGTTGTGTGCCAAGTTTCGTGCATAACAAACCATGTTTGACCTACTTTACGCGCGAAATTGACAAAAACGCTTAAAAACGCATAAAATCGCAACTTAACTTCTAATTTCTAGCATATGACTATTATTATCAATTCTAACCATTTCAACACAATAATATATGGCAAATAGTGTTGTGTGCCAAGTTTCGTGCATAACAAACCATGTTTGATCTACTTTACGCGCGAAATTGACAAATAAAAACGCGAAATTGACAGCATCAAACTATTGACCAGACCACCTTGCACGACACGTGGAGACCAAACCTATGCATCCAGGACCTAGGCTAAAGTGGAAATGGAATCTTGGTACTTGGATCTAGCTATCAAGGTCCTAAAACCATTCTAACAATCCCCGTGGACTCCTAGAAGCTGAGCCGAAGGAGGGCTGGTCAACAGTTTGCTAGATCAGAATTTTTTTTAAGTGTTTGTGGTTGTTTCGTGTTCTTTTCATGATCATTTGTAGTTTTTGACTGTGTCATTAATCAAAGCTTACGCACAACATTAATCCTTGCATAACCAAGGCCTTAATCAGCCCCGGTTTCGCATCAAAACCAAGTTTGAGCTACTTTACGCGCGGAATTGACAAAAACGCTTAAAAACGCATAAAATCGCAACTTAACTTCTAATTTCTAGCATATGACTATTATTATCAATTCTAACCATTTCAACACAATAATATATGCCAAATAGTGTTGTGTGCCAAGTTTCGTGCATAACAAACCAAGTTTGAGTACTTTACGCGCGAAATTGACAAAAACGCTTAAAAACGCATAAAATCGCAACTTAACTTCTAATTTCTAGCATATGACTATTATTATCAATTCTAACCATTTCAACACAATAATATATGCCAAATAGTGTTGTGTGCCAAGTTTCGTGCATAAAAAACCATGTTTGACCTACTTTACGCGCGAAATTGACAAAAACGCTTAAAAACGCATAAAATCGCAACTTAACTTCTAATTTCTAGCATATGACTATTATTATCAATTCTAACCATTTCAACACAATAATATATGCCAAATAGTGTTGTGTGCCAAGTTTCGTGCATAACAAACCATGTTTGATCTACTTTACGCGCGAAATTGACAAATAAAAACGCGAAATTGACAGCATCAAACTATTGACCAGACCACCTTGCACGACACGTGGAGACCAAACCTATGCATCCAGGACCTAGGCTAAAGTGGAAATTGAATCTTGGTACTTGGATCTAGCTATCAAGGTCCTAAAACCATTCTAACAATCCCCGTGGACTCCTAGAAGCTGAGCCGAAGGAGGGCTGGTCGACAGTTTGCTAGATCAGAATTTTGTTTAAGTGTTTGTGGTTGTTTCGTGTTCTTTTCATGATCATTTGTAGTTTTTGACTGTGTCATTAATCAAAGCTTACGCACAACATTAATCCTTGCATAACCAAGGCCTTAATCAGCCCCGGTTTCGCATCAAAACCAAGTTTGAGCTACTTTACGCGCGGAATTGACAAAAACGCTTAAAAACGCATAAAATCGCAACTTAACTTCTAATTTCTAGCATATGACTATTATTATCAATTCTAACCATTTCAACACAATAATATATGCCAAATAGTGTTGTGTGCCAAGTTTCGTGCATAACAAACCAAGTTTGAGTACTTTACGCGCGAAATTGACAAAAACGCTTAAAAACGCATAAAATCGCAACTTAACTTCTAATTTCTAGCATATGACTATTATTATCAATTCTAACCATTTCAACACAATAATATATGCCAAATAGTGTTGTGTGCCAAGTTTCGTGCATAACAAACCATGTTTGACCTACTTTACGCGCGAAATTGACAAAAACGCTTAAAAACGCATAAAATCGCAACTTAACTTCTAATTTCTAGCATATGACTATTATTATCAATTCTAACCATTTCAACACAATAATATATGCCAAATAGTGTTGTGTGCCAAGTTTCGTGCATAACAAACCATGTTTGACCTACTTTACGCGCGAAATTGACAAAAACGCTTAAAAACGCATAAAATCGCAACTTAACTTCTAATTTCTAGCATATGACTATTATTATCAATTCTAACCATTTCAACACAATAATATATGGCAAATAGTGTTGTGTGCCAAGTTTCGTGCATAACAAACCATGTTTGATCTACTTTACGCGCGAAATTGACAAATAAAAACGCGAAATTGACAGCATCAAACTATTGACCAGACCACCTTGCACGACACGTGGAGACCAAACCTATGCATCCAGGACCTAGGCTAAAGTGGAAATGGAATCTTGGTACTTGGATCTAGCTATCAAGGTCCTAAAACCATTCTAACAATCCCCGTGGACTCCTAGAAGCTGAGCCGAAGGAGGGCTGGTCAACAGTTTGCTAGATCAGAATTTTTTTTAAGTGTTTGTGGTTGTTTCGTGTTCTTTTCATGATCATTTGTAGTTTTTGACTGTGTCATTAATCAAAGCTTACGCACAACATTAATCCTTGCATAACCAAGGCCTTAATCAGCCCCGGTTTCGCATCAAAACCAAGTTTGAGCTACTTTACGCGCGGAATTGACAAAAACGCTTAAAAACGCATAAAATCGCAACTTAACTTCTAATTTCTAGCATATGACTATTATTATCAATTCTAACCATTTCAACACAATAATATATGCCAAATAGTGTTGTGTGCCAAGTTTCGTGCATAACAAACCAAGTTTGAGTACTTTACGCGCGAAATTGACAAAAACGCTTAAAAACGCATAAAATCGCAA
This sequence comes from Amaranthus tricolor, assembly GCF_026212465.1. Classification (NCBI taxonomy): domain Eukaryota; kingdom Viridiplantae; phylum Streptophyta; class Magnoliopsida; order Caryophyllales; family Amaranthaceae; genus Amaranthus; species Amaranthus tricolor. Next base: position 18,856,259 of record NC_080055.1, read on the forward strand.
CTTAACTTCTAATTTCTAGCATATGACTATTATTATCAATTCTAACCATTTCAACACAATAATATATGCCAAATAGTGTTGTGTGCCAAGTTTCGTGCATAACAAACCATGTTTGACCTACTTTACGCGCGAAATTGACAAAAACGCTTAAAAACGCATAAAATCGCAACTTAACTTCTAATTTCTAGCATATGACTATTATTATCAATTCTAACCATTTCAACACAATAATATATGCCAAATAGTGTTGTGTGCCAAGTTTCGTGCATAACAAACCATGTTTGATCTACTTTACGCGCGAAATTGACAAATAAAAACGCGAAATTGACAGCATCAAACTATTGACCAGACCACCTTGCACGACACGTGGAGACCAAACCTATGCATCCAGGACCTAGGCTAAAGTGGAAATGGAATCTTGGTACTTGGATCTAGCTATCAAGGTCCTAAAACCATTCTAACAATCCCCGTGGACTCCTAGAAGCTGAGCCGAAGGAGGGCTGGTCGACAGTTTGCTAGATCAGAATTTTGTTTAAGTGTTTGTGGTTGTTTCGTGTTCTTTTCATGATCATTTGTAGTTTTTGACTGTGTCATTAATCAAAGCTTACGCACAACATTAATCCTTGCATAACCAAGGCCTTAATCAGCCCCGGTTTCGCATCAAAACCAAGTTTGAGCTACTTTACGCGCGGAATTGACAAAAACGCTTAAAAACGCATAAAATCGCAACTTAACTTCTAATTTCTAGCATATGACTATTATTATCAATTCTAACCATTTCAACACAATAATATATGCCAAATAGTGTTGTGTGCCAAGTTTCGTGCATAACAAACCAAGTTTGAGTACTTTACGCGCGAAATTGACAAAAACGCTTAAAAACGCATAAAATCGCAACTTAACTTCTAATTTCTAGCATATGACTATTATTATCAATTCTAACCATTTCAACACAATAATATATGCCAAATAGTGTTGTGTGCCAAGTTTCGTGCATAACAAACCATGTTTGACCTACTTTACGCGCGAAATTGACAAAAACGCTTAAAAACGCATAAAATCGCAACTTAACTTCTAATTTCTAGCATATGACTATTATTATCAATTCTAACCATTTCAACACAATAATATATGCCAAATAGTGTTGTGTGCCAAGTTTCGTGCATAACAAACCATGTTTGACCTACTTTACGCGCGAAATTGACAAAAACGCTTAAAAACGCATAAAATCGCAACTTAACTTCTAATTTCTAGCATATGACTATTATTATCAATTCTAACCATTTCAACACAATAATATATGGCAAATAGTGTTGTGTGCCAAGTTTCGTGCATAACAAACCATGTTTGATCTACTTTACGCGCGAAATTGACAAATAAAAACGCGAAATTGACAGCATCAAACTATTGACCAGACCACCTTGCACGACACGTGGAGACCAAACCTATGCATCCAGGACCTAGGCTAAAGTGGAAATGGAATCTTGGTACTTGGATCTAGCTATCAAGGTCCTAAAACCATTCTAACAATCCCCGTGGACTCCTAGAAGCTGAGCCGAAGGAGGGCTGGTCAACAGTTTGCTAGATCAGAATTTTTTTTAAGTGTTTGTGGTTGTTTCGTGTTCTTTTCATGATCATTTGTAGTTTTTGACTGTGTCATTAATCAAAGCTTACGCACAACATTAATCCTTGCATAACCAAGGCCTTAATCAGCCCCGGTTTCGCATCAAAACCAAGTTTGAGCTACTTTACGCGCGGAATTGACAAAAACGCTTAAAAACGCATAAAATCGCAACTTAACTTCTAATTTCTAGCATATGACTATTATTATCAATTCTAACCATTTCAACACAATAATATATGCCAAATAGTGTTGTGTGCCAAGTTTCGTGCATAACAAACCAAGTTTGAGTACTTTACGCGCGAAATTGACAAAAACGCTTAAAAACGCATAAAATCGCAACTTAACTTCTAATTTCTAGCATATGACTATTATTATCAATTCTAACCATTTCAACACAATAATATATGCCAAATAGTGTTGTGTGCCAAGTTTCGTGCATAACAAACCATGTTTGACCTACTTTACGCGCGAAATTGACAAAAACGCTTAAAAACGCATAAAATCGCAACTTAACTTCTAATTTCTAGCATATGACTATTATTATCAATTCTAACCATTTCAACACAATAATATATGCCAAATAGTGTTGTGTGCCAAGTTTCGTGCATAACAAACCATGTTTGATCTACTTTACGCGCGAAATTGACAAATAAAAACGCGAAATTGACAGCATCAAACTATTGACCAGACCACCTTGCACGACACGTGGAGACCAAACCTATGCATCCAGGACCTAGGCTAAAGTGGAAATGGAATCTTGGTACTTGGATCTAGCTATCAAGGTCCTAAAACCATTCTAACAATCCCCGTGGACTCCTAGAAGCTGAGCCGAAGGAGGGCTGGTCGACAGTTTGCTAGATCAGAATTTTGTTTAAGTGTTTGTGGTTGTTTCGTGTTCTTTTCATGATCATTTGTAGTTTTTGACTGTGTCATTAATCAAAGCTTACGCACAACATTAATCCTTGCATAACCAAGGCCTTAATCAGCCCCGGTTTCGCATCAAAACCAAGTTTGAGCTACTTTACGCGCGGAATTGACAAAAACGCTTAAAAACGCATAAAATCGCAACTTAACTTCTAATTTCTAGCATATGACTATTATTATCAATTCTAACCATTTCAACACAATAATATATGCCAAATAGTGTTGTGTGCCAAGTTTCGTGCATAACAAACCAAGTTTGAGTACTTTACGCGCGAAATTGACAAAAACGCTTAAAAACGCATAAAATCGCAACTTAACTTCTAATTTCTAGCATATGACTATTATTATCAATTCTAACCATTTCAACACAATAATATATGCCAAATAGTGTTGTGTGCCAAGTTTCGTGCATAACAAACCATGTTTGACCTACTTTACGCGCGAAATTGACAAAAACGCTTAAAAACCCATAAAATCGCAACTTAACTTCTAATTTCTAGCATATGACTATTATTATCAAGTATAACCATTTCAACACAATAATATATGCCAAATAGTGTTGTGTGCCAAGTTTCGTGCATAACAAACCATGTTTGACCTACTTTACGCGCGAAATTGACAAAAACGCTTAAAAACGCATAAAATCGCAACTTAACTTCTAATTTCTAGCATATGACTATTATTATCAATTCTAACAATTTCAACACAATAATATATGCCAAATAGTGTTGTGTGCCAAGTTTCGTGCATAACAAACCATGTTTGACCTACTTTACGCGCGAAATTGACAAATAAAAACGCGAAATTGACAGCATCAAACTAGTGACCAGACCACCTTGCACGACACGTGGAGACCAAACCTATGTATCCAGGACCTAGGCTAAAGTGGAAATGGAATCTTGGTACTTGGATCTAGCTATCAAGGTCCTAAAACCATTCTAACAATCCCCGTGGTCTCCTAGAAGCTGAGCCGAAGGAGGGCTGGTCGACAGTTTGCTAGATCAGAATTTTATTTAAGTGTTTGTGGTTGTTTCATGTTCTTTTCATGATCATTTGACCAAACCTATACAAAACCCATAAAATCGAATTTGTGTACCTTTCTTGCTATCCATTTTGGAAATGTGGCTCTGGATGTAGATCCCATTTGTCCACGCACTCTTTTCATTGTACTGAAACGCATGGGAAAAGTAATACCATTTATATATATATATAACACTTAATTAAATCAAATTGGTACAATAATTAATATTACGTACGCATTCAACAATGCTTTGAATCTTGTGTTGCGAGGTAGGCTGTTAGGTTTTTGTAATGAGTCGAAGACGTGCACGGTGTTCGTTAAAGGACATATGATCAAAAGTATCCAATGCAAACTACAAACATAAATTTAAAATCAACAAATTAGAGATTAGGTGACTTTAAAAATCAAAAGATAAGTTCAATTTCAAAAATAAAACTTACTCTTCCCAATATGGAGGCAGAATGAATGTGTGTTTACATGCAAGGGAATTAGTCAAAGCAGTCTCAATGTATGCTCTGACGACATCTGGATCATTTCTACATTTACTACCCGAAATCGTCTTCGGACAAAACCATCCAATTTTTATTGGAGGTTCGCAAGAATTTACCTCCTCGTAAACCGCACTAAACTCACAAATAAGAGAATTTTGTTAGTAATTCGGTCATTAAAACAATTAAACAACAATGCCTAACTTGTAAGATAATGAACATCACCTCATGTAGACATGGAAAAGAGCTACGTTCAGCATCTCTCCTCTCAAAAATTGCCCGATGTCACTAGGACCAATAATTACATATGGGTCTTCTGAAAAGCAGTATTGCTCCTTCAGCAGGGGCAACATGATTGGGTCCTCCTCACTTATGCGAGATGCACAATAATGCAGCCATTTGCAATCTTGAAAGAGATCTTTTAGCTCCTCATCAGTCAAAATTGGAGTGCTTGGCATCGACTTTGACCCAGTCGACACCTTTGCTGAGGAACCGACCTCTCTACAAGATCCCTTTGGACTCTTTTGCTATTTCAATTTATAAATAAAAATTAAATTAGTGTGAGCATGCAATTAAAAAATAAAAATAAATAAGGTACAAATGATTCTTACCGTGTTAGTGAATCGGACCCAAGCATATGGCCATGTGACGAAACTACCTAGGGCGTCTGATAGTTTCTCAAGGCTCCATGCTGGCATTGGAATTGGGAGTGAGAAATCTTCAAACCCCTTTACAATAGTCTCCAGGGCCACACTGATGTGGCCACTTGTAACAGGCACTGAATGCACTGTTTGGCCCTCTTTATTTGGCTGTGCCATACCATATGCAACCTCAGTTAAGTCGCCATCACTAGCAACACCTAACTGAGGCAGCAAAAGAGAACAAGGAGTCGCCTCCTGAAAATTGTGTCGTTTAGTATAATAAGCATCATAATAAAATTTTAATTACGCGTTGCAATTTAAATTAATAAGTGCTTATATATTTAAAAACTATGTACCTGTAGCACTGGCACCGGAGTTGGCTCCGGATTTTGAGCAACGGGGGTATTAGTAAAGAGCTGGGGTGCTACGGGGGTAATGAGCTCGGGTGTTGGCTCGACAAAAGCGTCAGAATCCCCATGTTGACTTCCCTGATCCTCGACAATCAGGTTTGCCAAGTCCACAATGGGTGCACCCATCTTTTGCAACACGGTGGCCAACTTCGCGAGAACGTCCTTCGTAATCTCCGCTCGGAGGGATGCTGCTTCTTCCCGCAGTGCCGTTCGGGATTGAGTAGCAACACACTCTTTGCCGAATGCCTTCTGTAACCCCACGCGGACGCCTCCTTTTCCGACTACCCGCCCACTGTGGTCTTTCCCTAAGACCATATGCAATGCGTCAACATTGCCTTTTGGGGTGAACTCCCCCGTAGCTTCTTTTTCCTTCCAGCCCATCTGTTCAAATAAAAAGTGACATATATAGTAATTAGTATAAGTACATCAAAGCCAAAGAATACAAAACAAATGAAGAATATACTTAATAATTTCAAAACTCACCACAGCATCAGCAACCTTCTTCGTTCCCGGATCATTAATGGTAAATTTACCACTTGCATCTCGGGAATAGAGCCCGCAATACCAATCACGCACCCGATCTCCAGCAAGAGTATGTACGGATGCGGAGGTAGTCGTAGATGAGGGTGTGGATGAACTTTGATTGGGGTATAAACCCGCATCCACCCACTCTTTTCGGACCTCATCGTACGTTTTCTGGCCTAAGCGATGGTAAAACTTCCTTTTGCTTGCAGAATCTGAAGCTTTACCACGCTTTTCCTAATTAATCAATAGAAATCGAATGTCATGTATTAGTTTAATGACTAAATCAAAAGAAGTAAATTCAAATTGGTAAACTATAATATAATATGAAATACTTACAACTTCTATGGGAGTTGTTCTTTTGGCAACAAAGGCCTCCCAATCCCTCTTCGATATGTGACCCCATATTTCGTAGGGCATCTTCGAAGGTGCTTGCTCTCCACCTTCGTTTCCCGTTTTGACCTTTTTGGTCGTATGGGCACGGGTCTTCGTAATCCAGCCAGTTACTAGCTTGGATTTGAAATCTCTGAATCTTTCAGCAACAGCTGAAAGAAACACATTCTTCTTGTCCTCATCGCTCTCGATGTGGAAAAGATTCTACAAAAAAAATTTATATTTGTTACTGTCATTTAAATTAATTTTAAAATGAAACTAAATGAGTAAAAATAGTAAAGTTGCTTACCACAGTATCATTCCATAGAGAGTTTTTCAAACCCTCTGGAACCTCGTTCCATGCGTGCAATATGGAAATCTTGCGGATACATAGGCCCACTTGTTTTCCATATTGCCTACGCCATTTTCCGCAGGGTTGACCCAATGCATTGTATTCCAAATGCATTAGTTCCGTGACTTTGAGGTTTTTCGTAGGACCTCGCCCTTTTCTTTTCTTACTGGTAGTGGGAGCATCCATTGGTGGGGCGTCTTCAGTCTCAAAATCATTGTCTAGAGGTGGAGCGTCTTCAGCCATACGCTCGAATCTCACAATTTGGTCCTCTTCACTGTCGTAACTACGATGCTCATTATCCGAGGTCTCAATCTCGGGGACAATTTCGTCTCTGAATAGATGCATTATATATCAGTACCTGAAAGAGTATGAATAGAAATATATTAGAACATAAGCTAAGTAATATTAAGAATATGACTATGATTTACAATTCTAATACGTACGTTCAACACAATAATATATAACAAATAAGTGTTCTGTGCAAAGTTTCATGCAAAACAAACCAAGTGCCAAAAAAACTTTTAAAAGCTTTAAATTCATACCTTGTGAATCACTTAATTCAAATGTATTCCTTTCGTGTGATCTACACGCATATAACCAACATCTACATCATCTACATCATCTTGATCCACTGATATTGGATTGATAAAGGGAGGGGAGTCTTCAAAAGCTTCATATTCTTCCTCATCCTCAACATCACCTATACCAAGAATGCTTCTTTTTCCCGGTACAACAATAGACCATTTTTTATCAGACGGGTCTACAATGTAGAATACTTGCTTGGCTTGTGTGGCTAGTATGAATGGCTCCTCACTATCACGCAAACGAGCTAAGTCTACAAGAGTGAATCCACAAGGGTCGTCATTTTTTATGCATTGTCGATTATTATCTACCCACTTACATTTGAAAAGACCAATATTGAAAGTAGAGTAGTCAAGCTCCCATATTTCATGTACCCGCCCGTAGTATACCAATTTAGCATCAACCGGCGCTTGATCCTTCGCACTCGCGAAAAATGTAGATGACGCCAAAATAGAAACCCCACTATTCTGTAGATACGATGACTTCTTGTCTTGACCCTCAGTCCAAAATGTGAAGCCATTGACATCGTAACCCTCATATTTGTTGACATCATCACGAGGACCAAAAGCTAACCACTTAACAATTTCGGATACACCCTTGAGTTCTTCGCATATTACTCGATTATGAAACCAATTAATAAACGTCTTGTTATGCAACTGCATCAATGCCCTATCCCCTTTAGAAGGATGTTTTGCGCGCAATATATCAAAATGCTCACTCAAAAAAGGATGAACTTCCGGAATATGATGCAACACATACAAGTGTGCTTGTAGAAGGCTTTCTCGAGGAGGTGTGACCGATTTGGAGCCAATTGTTCCTTTTCCCTCAAGCCTTCCTTCATGTCTAGAGGTGGGAAGTCCAATAGGCTTTGCCATGGCCAAATACTCGGCTATAAAGTTACTAATCTCATCGCTCACAGTGCCTTGAATCATACTCCCCTCGGGTTGTGCTGGATTCCTCACCTTGTTTTGTAAAACACCCATGTGTCTTTCAAAAGGATAACACCACCTTAAAAAAACTGGACCCAAAAGTTTGATCTCACGAACGAGATGGACAATAAGATGAACCATTATGTCAAAGAAAGAAGGTGGAAAATACATCTCAAACTTGCATAAAGTTACAATCACGTCGAGTTGAAGTGCATCAAGTTTAAAGGGATCAAGAACTTTACTACAAATTGTGTTGAAGAACGAACATAGCTCGGTAATAGCATATCTCACATGTTTTGGCAGTATTCCACGGATTGCAATTGGTAAGAACACTTGCATCATTACATGGCAATCGTGAGATTTCATGCTTCCCAACTTCAGCTCACCATTTAGGCTAACAAATCTCTTCATGTTGGATGAGTACCCAGACGGAACCTTAATGCCATACAAACACTCACAAAATGTCCGCTTCTCTGCTTTGGACAATGTGTAGCAAGCTGGAGGCAAATAAACATTTTCATTAAGCATCTTCTTCTTACTGCCACCAACTTCATCATCAGCTCTATTTCTTTTCTTACTCACCTTAACATGTGCCCACAACTCCGGACGAAGACCCTTACATTCAAACCAATCTCGCACGGCCCTAACATCTTTTGTCTTACCCGGAATGTTCATGAGAGTCCCGAGTATGGCATCGCATACATTTTTCTCTATATGCATAACATCAAGACAATGCCTAACCTGTAGATCTCTCCAATATGGAAGCTTCCAAAAGATTGATTCTTTTTTCCATAATCGGCCTTCACCTCCTTGCACTTGCCCCGTTTTACCAAATACAGTCTCAACTCCCTTAACCTGTTCATAAACCTCATAACCGGTCAACGGTCGACGAGCTACACGGTCCTCAACCTCCCCATTGAACAACTTCTTCTTCTTACGATATTGGTGGTCTCGTGGGAGGAACTTTCGATGGTGCATGAATACGTGTTTGCACTTAGGAATCCACGTGGATTCCATGTCATCGATACATATCGGGCATGCTTTCTTCCCTTTATTCTTATACCCCGATAAGTTGCCATATGCCGGAAAATCATTAACGGTGCATAAAAGCATTGCACGCAAGGTGAACTCCTCATTAGCATATGCATCAAACACTGAAACGCCTTCATCCCACATCTTTTGTCAAATCCTCAATGAGAGGTGCAAGATACACATCTATGTCATTGCCAGGTTGTTTAGGACCCGAGATAAGAAGCGAAAGCATTATGTACTTACGCTTCATACACAACCAAGGTGGCAAATTATAGATCACTAAAAGTACCGGCCAAGTACTATGTTGAGAACTAAGATTGCCGAACGGGTTCATTCCATCCGTACACAGTCCGAGCCTTAAATTACGAACCTCATCCCCAAAAGTCTTATGCAACCTATCAATACTCTTCCACTCCGGAGAATCAGATGGATGTGTGAGCAAGTGACCTTTCTTCACCCTATCTGCATGCCACCTCAAATTTAACGCATCTTTCTTTATAGAAAACAAGTGCTTGAATCTAGGTATTATTGGAAGATACCACAATACCTTAGCTGGGGGCCCTTTAGCATCCCGAGCCCCTTTACGCTTGTAGCGCGATAACCCACACCTAGGACACTCTTCTAAGTTCTCGTTTTCATTCCGATACAACACACAATCATTCGGACACGCATGAAACTTCTGGTACTCTAAGCCGAAAGGACACATGAGGTTTTTGACATAATATGTCGACTTTGGAAGTTCATTTCCCTCAGGAAGCAACTCACCTAACGCTTCTAATAACATTGTGAAACTAGCGTCACTCCAATTAAACTTTGAGTTAATGTTGAAAATTGTCAACACTGCTGTTAGTTTGGTGAACTTTGTACATCCAGGGTACAAAGGCTTTTGAGAAGCCTCTGTCAACAAGTCAAAAACACGAGGACGTTTTCCTAACTCATCCTCGACTCCCTCCATCATCTCATCAACATGATCCACATCCTCATCTACATTCTCTTCATCTGTCTCATACCCATAAACATGATCTACTACATCCTCATTGACATCGACCACATTATTGACGTCCTCAACAACACTTTTCTCTTTGTAAACTCCCTCCTCACCCTGCCAAACCCAAACATGATATTGAGGCCTAAACCCACGTCGAAGTATGTGCTCCCTAAGGATATCAACACTATCTACCTTTGATACTGTTGGCCTCTTAAGGTTTTGATGATGACTTTACTTTTAAATAAACAAACATATTTTAGAGATTGTTTTGTAGGTATATATCCGATTTAATGTGAATCGTTGATGAAGCCTATGACTTGATTCGTGAAAGAAGTACATGTCTCAAATATCCAAGAAGTTGGGAAATTGCTCTTGAAGACAGTTTACTGTTCCTAGAGTTGAAGTTCTGACGAATGTTGTAGATGGAGACAGTGTGCTGTTCCTCACGATACAGGTCCGAAGAAGACATTGACTGGAAGATTACGAAAATTATATTTTCTGTTTTTGGTTAATGTAAAAGGTTAAAATTTAATTAGTTGCTTATTTAAATTTATTTATTAATTGGCAAAATAATTTTAATTCGCCTAAAAATGGAGAAAATCAACTCCTTGTTTATCTCCTATAAACTCGGAAATTAAGAGACTTGTTCTCTTCTTTGAATTGGTCTCCTATAAAATAGGATCTTCCTTAACCCATGATATTTTAACCGTGCATGCATACAGCAATTACATTCCACTCCTACCTTTAACTAACTTTCCATTTTCTTTGGGAGCAAGTAAGTTATGGAGAACGTGGGATATGTGCAACTCGTGGAGAACATGGGCTAAGTGCACTACTTGCTGTTCCCCTTATAAAAGAGGGAAATTACGGTTCAGTATGTATGGGTGGATAAATGAATGAATGTTGCATTGAGAGTGTCCATCTAAGGGAGAATTAATTGAGAAAAATATTCTAAGTTTTAAATGCCAATTAATTTATAATATTTTTTTAAGCAACAATTTCATTTTGATCTTTATGAGAATTGGCCTTGTAAAGGGTAATTGAGTGTTTTGTTGTAATTAGACTTATGGAAAGTCTAAGGGAATAGAGAATAGAAACGAGAGAAGAGAAGAGAAGAGAAGAGAAGAGAAGAGAAGAGAAGTGGGCCTAAGTAGAGAAGCTTTGAGTAAAGCATTTAGAGAATTGAGAAGCTTCAAGTGAAGCAAACATTGTTTTGTGTAATTGTAACTAATTGCCTAAACATAGTGAGAATTTTGAAATCCCGGGGGGTCGTGGTTTTTCCTTCTTATTAGGCCAAGAAGGTTTCCACGTAAAAATCCTTGTCTTCTTTTATTATTCTTTTCGTTTTTAAGTATAAGTTTTTGTTCTATACTTATTATAATTCCGCAAAAAGTTGAGCAAAAAATCTTAAACCTACTACACAACAATTCACCCCCCCTCTTGTTGCATTCGATCATCCTTTAGTATTTCTACAATTGGTATCAGAGCCCTGTTCCTCATTTAATCAGGAAACCCTGAGAGCAGTATCCTGTTCCCTGGAAAGATGTTGAAGATGAACGAGCGCATGGAAGAGGGGTACTCCACACAAAGGCCACCCATGTTCGATGGGAAATTCTATACTTACTGGAAAAATAGAATGGAAATCTTCATAAAAGCCGAAAACTATCAAGTTTGGAGAGTCATTGAAATTGGAGACTTTGAGGTGACGACCATCAACTCCAACAATGAAGCTGTTCCAAAGCCAATCACTGAATATGAAAAAGAAGATTTTCAAAAGATGGAGATGAACGCTCTTGCTATCAAGTTACTTCACTGTGGGCTTGGTCCAAATGAGCACAATCGCATTATGGGTTGCAAAACCGCTAAGCAGATTTGGGACCTGCTCGAAGTTACCCATGAAGGTACTAGTGAAGTAAAGAGATCCAAGATTGATTTGCTAATGTCCAAATATGAAAGATTCGTAATGGAACCTAGGGAAAACATTCAAGAAATGTTCACTAGGTTCACAAATATTACGAATGAGTTAGTCTCTCTTGGTAGAATCATTCCCGTTGATGAACAAGTTAGAAAAGTGCTTAGGAGTCTTCCTCAAGACGAACGCTGGAGAGCAAAGGTTACAGCCATCCAGGAGTCCAAAGATTTCACCAAGTTCAATTTGGAAGAGCTGGCTGGTTCCCTAATGACCCATGAATTGCATTTGGGAACAGCTGACAGTTCCCGAAACAAAGGACTGGCTCTAGCAGCTGATGATAGCGATGAATCAGAAACTGGTGAAGAGGAAGCAGCACTGTTGGCTCGAAAATTCAAAAAATTCTTCAGGAACAGAAGGTATGGTAATCAAAGGAATAACAAAGAGAAGGGAACACCGAACTTGAAGACAAACTTTGAATGCCATAAGTGTGGAAGCACTGAACACTTCATCAAGGATTGCCCTCAATGGAAAAATGAGAAGGGCAAGGGAAAAGCAAGAGAAGTTGGAAGACTATATAAGAAGGGAAACTTCAAAACAGATTTTAGAAAAGCAATGATAGCAGCTTGGGGAGATACGGAGAGCGAGGCTGAGACAGAAGCTACAATGGAAGAGGAAACAGCAAACCTATGTCTCATGGCATCTCATGAAGAGTCCAAAGAAGAAGAGGTAATGTCTTCTGGGCCATCTCCTAAACATCTGTCCAACATAAGTAAGAATAAACTAATTAAACTGCTTTTAGAGACACAAGAAAAGCTAGATGAAAAAACAGCTAAGTGTCTCCAAATTAAGAAAGATCTTAACTTAAGTGAAGATCATATCTCATATCTAAACTCCTTTAGAATCGATGTGCAAAGTAGATTTTTTGATTTGCTAGATAAGAATATCATTTTGAAAGAGCAGTTGGAGAAATTAAAACAGGAATATATCACTCTTAATATTGAATTAAATCAAAGCAAATTGTTAAGATCAAAATCGGTTGAAAATGATAAAATCACTCACGTGGTTAGCACTGAATTTCAAAAATTGAAATCAAAATTAGAATCCTACGAAATTGAAAATGAAAATTTGAAAAATAAAATAAACTTAAAAGGAAAAGGGAAAATCAATGAAATTCCCAAATGGATTCTAAATGCTAAAACCAAAAGTAAAGAAGGTCTAGGCTATATAAAGAATGATAAAAAGAAAAAGTTCTATGTAGATCTCCCTAGTAGCAAAATATGTTCCTTCTGTGGTAAAAGTGGACACCTAAAACATCAATGTATAAAGAGGGAACAGCATGTCAAAGCAAATAAAAATTATGTCGAATGTACATGGATTAAGAAATATGAATCAAATATTGTCGACAAGGAACCCAAGGATGAATGGGTTCCTGCACCTAACCATTAGTTTGCTTTGCAGGATCAAGTGAGGGGGAACAACTCATGGTATCTCGACAGTGGGTGTTCTAAGCATATGACGGGTGATAAATCTAAATTTCTCTCACTTGAAGCCTATGATGGGGGAACAGTAACCTTCGGTGACAACATGAAGGATGAGATAATCGCCAAAGGAAAGGTTGGAAGGTCTAGTTCCCATGCCATTGATAATGTATTTTTAGTCGAGAATTTAAAACACAATTTGTTAAGTATTTCTCAATTTTGCGACAAAGGTAACTCTGTTAAGTTTACTTCTGAAAAATGCATAATTTCTAGGAACAGTACAGGAGACCCTGTGCTAGAGGGAATCAGAAAAGGGAACACCTATGTGGTGGACCTGGACACTGTTCCCAGAAACAGTCTAACGTGTTTAAGTGTTATTGAAGAAGACCCACTTCTTTGGCACAAGCGTCTAGGTCATGCTAGTTATTCATTGATTAACACTTTAAGATCAAAAGACCTAGTAAGAGGATTACCTGCAATAAAATTCCTTAAAAATGAAGTTTGTGATCCTTGTGCTAAAGGGAAACAAGTGCGGTCATCCTTTAAATCAAAGAACGTTGTGACTACTACTAGACCATTAGAATTAATTCATATGGATTTATGTGGACCAATGAGAACACAAAGCCGTAGTGGCAAAAAGTATGTATTTGTTGTTGTTGATGATTATAGTAGATTCACGTGGACCTTATTTTTGGCAAGCAAAGATGAAGCTTTTGATGAGTTTGTTTCCTTTGCTAATAAAACACAAAAATCTACCAATAATCAAATTGTTCACATTAGGTCTGATCATGGAAAAGAATTTGAAAATTCAAACTTCATGAATTATTGCAATGAACATGGAATAAATCACAATTTTTCCGCACCTAGAACACCACAACAAAATGGTGTGGTAGAAAGGAAAAATAGGACCTTAGAAGAAATGGCTAGGACCATGTTGATTGCTAGTGGTCTACCTAGGAATTTTTGGGCAGAAGCCGTTAACACTGCATGCTATACATTGAATCGTGTACTAATTAGACCAATCACTTCAAAGACACCCTATGAATTGCTCAAAGGTGTTAAACCGAATATTTCCTATTTTCGTATATTTGGATGCAAATGTTTTGTACATGTGAATGGAAAACGAAACATAGGTAAATTTGATGAAAGAAGTGATGAGGCAGTATTTCTAGGTTATTCATCACAAAGCAAAGCTTACAGAGTTTATAATAAGAGAACAATGTGCGTAGAGGAGTCAGTTCACATAATCTTTGATGAAACTAACTTTTCAACAAGTGAACAGGAAACAAGTAATATTAAAATAGGTCTTGCAAATTTGGAAGATGAAGATGAAGGAATAAAAGTGCAAAATCGAGGAACAGTAAGCGAACAGTCGATACAAGAAGAGGCAGAAGAAACTGACCAAATCCAGGAACTGCCAGCACAACAGGACCAGCAGACTGTTCCCAATCCAGCTGTTCCCACAGATGAGCAAAATGATCCAGTAGCTGAACAGAATATCAATCAAGTTGCTGAACAAGAACATGCTACTGTTCCTTCAAGAGAATTTGTGCCTAAACCTTGGAAGTATCAAAGATATCATCCTCTTGATTCAATTGTAAGTGATATAAATAAGGGAACACAAACTAGATCTCAATTGAGAAACTTTTGTGCACACTTTGCGTTCCTATCATCACTTGAACCTAAAAATCACGAGGAAGCTTTGAAGGATTCCGATTGGATAGTTGCCATGCAAGATGAATTAAATGAGTTTGAAAGAAATAAAGTGTGGCACTTGGAACCCAAACCGAAAAACAAGAAAGTTATTGGTTTGAAATGGGTATTTCGGAACAAGCTTGATGAGCATGGAATAATTGTTAGAAATAAAGCTAGACTCGTGGTTAAAGGTTATAATCAACAAGAAGGTATTGATTACACTGAGACTTTTGCTCCAGTAGCAAGGTTAGAGGCTATCCGAATCTTAATTTCTTTTGCTGCATTTATGAATTTTAAATTATATCAAATGGATGTGAAATGTGCTTTTTTGAATGGTTATCTTGATGAAGAAGTTTTTGTGGAACAACCCCCAGGTTTTGAAAATACCTCTTGTTCTAATCATGTCTACAAGCTTGACAAAGCCCTATATGGCTTGAAGCAAGCTCCTAGACAATGGTACGAAAGACTTTCAAAGTTTTTGATTCAAAATAACTTTGTAAGAGGAAAAATCGACAAAACCTTGTTCTTTAAGAATAAAGGTTCTAATATTTTAGTTGTTCAAATTTATGTTGATGATATTATTTTTGGTGCTACTAATGATTCATTGTGTAAAGAATTTGCTAACCTTATGGGCACAGAATTTGAAATGAGCATGATGGGAGAATTAAATTTCTTTCTTGGTTTGCAAATTAAACAAACTGAAAATGGTATTTTTATTCATCAACAAAAATACATTAAAGAACTTCTTAAGAAATATGGACTAAATAATGCAAAAACCAATCATACACCTATGGCTACCAATGTTAGACTAGATGAAGACCTAAATGGAACTAACGTAGATCAAACCATGTATAGAGGCATGATAGGTTCTTTATTGTATCTAACTGCAAGTAGACCTGATATTTCTTTTAGTGTTGGTTTATGTGCTAGATTTCAATCAAGTCCTAAAGAATCACATCTCACAGCAGTAAAGAGAATTCTAAGATATCTAAAGGGAACAGACGACTTGTCCCTATTTTATCCTAAATGTGATGTTTATGATTTAAAAGGTTTTAGTGATGCAGATTATGCAGGTGATCTTGTTAATAGAAAAAGTACATCAGGTATGGTACAATATCTCGGCTCATGTTTAGTTTCATGGAGTTCCAAGAAACAAAACACAGTTGCATTATCCACTACAGAAGTTGAATACGTAGCAGCAGCAGCCTGCTGTTCCCAAATGCTTTGGATAAAACAGCAACTTAGAGATTTTGGTATTAAAGTTGAATGCATTCCTATTTATTGTGATAATACTAGTGCCATATGTATATCTAAAGATCCAGTGCATCATTCACGTGCTAAACATATACACATTAGACATCATTTTCTAAAGGATAACGTAGAACACAAAAATATTGTATTGAAGCATGTTAACACAAATGAACAAGTTGCTGATATTCTGACCAAACCACTTCCTAGGGAACAATATGAAAAAATGAGATTGGAACTTGGTATGATCAAGCTCCACTAAAGTTAGTTGCATATATTTCCCATTGAAGCATCATGAGAATGAAGAGGTCAGGAATCGATCTCAAAATCTTGATTGAAAATCAATTATTGCATGGATCAAGTAAACACGTAATAAAGTTTGTACTATGAATGTTTTTACATTTGCATGTTGTTAATTCAAACAGACCAAAGCAATATGTTCATTATTTTCTTCATAATAATTCATAAAATCATAATTAATTTCTTTATTTCCTATTTTATATTTTATCCATATTCAATATTTTTATACGGCCAAACCGTTTGACAACTTTTGGGAAAACGGTTCCTCTTCAAGTAATGCAAAGCAATAAAGAGATGGGACTTGGAGGATTAACTGTCACTCCAATAAAAACCCCTGCCTCACGTCACCTTCTCAAACCTTCTCTCAAAAACCGTCCTTCTTCTTCTCACTTCAATCTCTCACTCAAGAACCGTCCTTCTTCCTCACAAAAACCTACAAAATTCAAAAATGAAAACCCCCAAATCCTCTAAATCAGGCAAGAAAACTCCAAAATCCTGTATGCCCGATCAACCAAAACCACTAAGGGTAGTACTTCCACCTCCATTACTGCAGGACGCACCACCAACACCAACTGAAACTACACAAGAATCACAGAAACACTCCACTGAACCCACCAGTACCAAAAGAAAAATGTCAACAGGTGGTTCATCTTCTAGAGTAGTTAAGCGATCGAAGCATGTTGATCCAAATAGCGCAGAAGAAGTTTCAAAGGAGATGACTGTAGGGTTCGGGTTGGACAAATATTGGTATGATTCTACGAACTTTCCTAGATTGCATGAGATTTTACAGTATCAAGAATGGGAACTGTTAATGTCAAATTTCAGTTGCAATTCAATTTTTCCAAACCTAATGAGAGAATTTATTGTAAATTTCTCTAATGATGGCGGTATGTGTACTAGTGTTGTTAAAACTGTTAAAATTGAATTTAACAGCGCATTATTAGGGGAATGGTTTAATGTTCCCAATATTGGTTTTGATACATATCATATTGGGTCAAAGATTGCATTTTCAGGCATCAATGAACGAACAATTTTTAAATTTTTAGGAATTGATAAAAAGGGGAAGATAAGTCACAATGTTCTGTCCCCTATGCATAAATTATTGTACAATGTTGCTCGCAGATTTATTTTACCACGAAACTCAAAACGTAGTCAAGTGAGTTTGCGTGATGCCACCTTGATTTACTGCATGGAAAAACATATTAAAATAAATTTTCCTTCATTGATGATCTCTCATTTATCAGACTGCATTGAAAAGAAAAGTTTCATTGGTTATGGAGGGTTGTTAACATGGATTTTTAGGAAGTTTGAGGTCCCATTGGAAGGGTTGGAGTTCCCAATGGGTCCCAATATGAAAATTGGTGCTAAATGTTTACAAAATTTGCATTTGAAATTGAATGATGAGGGAGTATTGATGCATGAGGGGGTTGTAGAAGTTGAATCTGAAGATGAAGGGGCTGAAGAGGTTGAAGAAGAAAAGGAGGCAGAGGAGAAAAAGGAGGAAAAAGAGAATGAGGAAGAAAAGGAACAAGATCCTGTTCCCTCTGAAAATATTGAAAAATCTGAGAAAGAGGAACAGGATGGAGCTGTAAGTAAGGGGGAAAAGGAAAAGAAAAAGGAAGCCTTGGATGAAAATGTCCCTCACAATCTCTGTAGTGATTCCAGCGATGAAGAGATTGTGTTGGCTATGAGGAAAAAGGCTAAGTCAATGCAAAGGAAGAGTAGGAGGTTGGCTTCGAAACGCAAGGCTACTTTGGTTGATGAAACACCATCTGACACCATCCCTGAGCCAATACCTGATGAACCTACCTCTCCCAAGACAGCCAATTCACCACAACATCAAATTCCATCACCACCACCATCACCTATCCCGTGTACACCACCACCACAATCACACACTTCACCCAATATTGGCTGTACTAACTTTGACTCTATTCCTGCAGTTTCCTTACATTCCATACTCTCCAAGCTCCTTGATCTACAGTCTCAATTCATTGCATTTCAGGATGAAACTCGTGTCTCGCTTGCTTCTATTGTGGATCAGCTAAACCAAATGGAACAACGCCTTGGTGCCAAGCTGGACACAGTGGAGGTGCAGACTGAATTCATTGATGAAGAAGAGACTGACCCTTGATCCCTCTGCTCAAAAATTTAATGATTTGTTGGCTGTATTACTTCACAAACAATTTTTCTTTTTGCCTTGTACCATCTGGGGTACATGGTTGTTGTAACTTTGAACAATTGCTACTTTTCTTTGTTTTTTATTTTCATGGTCTGTGACAATTAACTCTATGCAGGTTTAATTATTGTTCATAGCACTTGCTTTTATTATTGTTGTTTGTTGTTTTCATCACTAACAAATCTATATGGTTTGTGCTGAGATTTGATAACTCCCAATTCTTTTTGATTGATGACAAAAGGGGGAAGATTATGCACAAACTTAACAAGGGCAGTGAATACACAGTTACATATCTTGTTGATTTATATTAATTCTTATGGATATAATGTGTGCTTGCTGTGTTTATGCTAGTTAAGTGATCATCTGTGTTTGTTGAAGTCCTCATGAATATTTGATTCTGTGAAAATACTTAATAAGTTATGTTTATTATTATTATTAGGTTTATTATAGTTCTATTATGTTAGCTTATATTATGTTAGTTTTATTATATTAGGTTATTATGTTATGTTAGTCTTTATCTATTTCCGTTTAACTTAGTTTATTTCATTTAGGTTTTAAGTTGATTAATTTTGAAAACTTTTGAAAAATATTTGATATTTTAGAGTAAACTGTTTGTTTATGAATGCTTGGTAAATTATATTCTAACAAGTTGATTTGCTAAGTTAATTAGAGTTACTTTAATCTCTAGTATGCTCTATGAATTTTGTTTTACTCTATTTTACTTAAGTTTGTTTATAAAGTTTGCCATCATCAAAAAGGGGGAATTTGTTGGCCTCTTAAGGTTTTGATGATGACTTTACTTTTAAATAAACAAACATATTTTAGAGATTGTTTTGTAGGTATATATCCGATTTAATGTGAATCGTTGATGAAGCCTATGACTTGATTCGTGAAAGAAGTACATGTCTCAAATATCCAAGAAGTTGGGAAATTGCTCTTGAAGACAATTTACTGTTCCTAGAGTTGAAGTTCTGACGAATGTTGTAGATGGAGACAGTGTGCTGTTCCTCACGATACAGGTCCGAAGAAGACATTGACTGGAAGATTACGAAAATTATATTTTCTGTTTTTGGTTAATGTAAAAGGTTAAAATTTAATTAGTTGCTTATTTAAATTTATTTATTAATTGGCAAAATAATTTTAATTCGCCTAAAAATGGAGAAAATCAACTCCTTGTTTATCTCCTATAAACTCGGAAATTAAGAGACTTGTTCTCTTCTTTGAATTGGTCTCCTATAAAATAGGATCTTCCTTAACCCATGATATTTTAACCGTGCATGCATACAGCAATTACATTCCACTCCTACCTTTAACTAACTTTCCATTTTCTTTGGGAGCAAGTAAGTTATGGAGAACGTGGGATATGTGCAACTCGTGGAGAACATGGGCTAAGTGCACTACTTGCTGTTCCCCTTATAAAAGAGGGAAATTACGGTTCAGTATGTATGGGTGGATAAATGAATGAATGTTGCATTGAGAGTGTCCATCTAAGGGAGAATTAATTGAGAAAAATATTCTAAGTTTTAAATGCCAATTAATTTATAATATTTTTTTAAGCAACAATTTCATTTTGATCTTTATGAGAATTGGCCTTGTAAAGGGTAATTGAGTGTTTTGTTGTAATTAGACTTATGGGAAGTCTAAGGGAATAGAGAATAGAAACGAGAGAAGAGAAGAGAAGAGAAGAGAAGAGAAGAGAAGAGAAGTGGGCCTAAGTAGAGAAGCTTTGAGTAAAGCATTTAGAGAATTGAGAAGCTTCAAGTGAAGCAAACATTGTTTTGTGTAATTGTAACTAATTGCCTAAACATAGTGAGAATTTTGAAATCCCGGGGGGTCGTGGTTTTTCCTTCTTATTAGGCCAAGAAGGTTTCCACGTAAAAATCCTTGTCTTCTTTTATTATTCTTTTCGTTTTTAAGTATAAGTTTTTGTTCTATACTTATTATAATTCCGCAAAAAGTTGAGCAAAAAATCTTAAACCTACTACACAACAATTCACCCCCCCTCTTGTTGCATTCGATCATCCTTTAGTATTTCTACAGATACATTGCCACAACTGACACATGGGCAATAAAAACCAACTCCCCCCGTCCTAACTTGATGTTCAACCGCAATACTACAAAATTCTAATACGCCATCAATAAATTCCGACGATTCAATGCTTCCATACATCCAAGAACGATCGTTTGTCATCCTAATTAGTGTGATTAATTGATTCAAAACAAAACAATAATTAATAATATTCATATAAAAACAATAAAAATTAATAATTAATATTCTTAAACTAAAGAGTTTTTTTTTCTTGCATTATTCTTCATGACTGATCTAACCTACGTACACAAATCCTATTCGAAGTCTTTCATCTTCTTCATGACGAAACTGCCCTTTTTTATTTGATATTGCTTTATTGATATATTGTTTGATTGAGTTTACAACAACAAGAACAACAAGATTATATTTGATTTTTTACAACAAGAATAAGAACCAAGAACAACAACGTAACAAGATTTTAAGTTGAAGATGAACAGAAACATGGTTTATGAACAGCAACATCAACAACAAAAACAACTTTATCTTCTCAAATGACCACAAGATTTTTTAACAAGAACAGCAACAACAAGAAGATGAACAGAAACATATATTCGATGAACAGCAACAAGAACAGCAACAAAATTCGTTTATGAAAATTCGAAGTTTGATGATGAAATAAAAATAAAAATAAAAACAGCAACAAGAACAGCAAAAGTTCAAAATAAAATTAAAAATAAAAACAGCAACAAGGATTTACCTTCAAAACACAAGTTTGATGATGTACAGTAGATGAAAAGAAGCAACACGAACAGCAACAAGTTTGTGAAGATGAACAGCAACAAGTTTGTGAAGATGAAGAAGATGAACAACAACACGAACACGTACAAATGAAGATGAATAACAGCAAATGAATAAAAGAGCGTTTGTGAAAATGAAGATGAACACAAGAAACGAACACAATGAAGCGTTTTTGAAGCGTTTGTGAAGATGTTGAAGAGGAACGAATTGCAAATGAAGATGAAGCGTTTTTTCAATGAAGAACAACTGTATAACGTATTTGAGAAGATATGAGAAATAAAAAGAAATGGCGGGTTTTATTTGTGCAAAGGTCATTTGCTGCGGTTCATTAGAAAACCGGAGCAATTAATCCAATTTTGCTAGGGTATTTGCTGCGGTTGTGCATAAACCGCAGCAATAAATGCATGATGCTAGGGTATTTGCTGCGGTCCTTAGGAAAACCGCAGCAATTAGAGTATTTTTTTTTTCCAATATGTTTTTCTATTTTTTGCTGCTAATACACAAAAACCGCAGCAAATATTGAGCAGCAAATACATTTTTTTCCACTAGTGTATATATATATATATATATATATATATATATATATATATATATATATATATATATATATATATATATATATATATATGTATATATATATATATATATATATGTATATATATATATATATATGTATATATATATATATATATATATATATATATATATATATATATATATATATATATATATATATATATATATATATATATATATATGAATATATATATATATATATATATATATATATATATATATATATATATATATATATATGTATATATATATATATGTATATATATATATATATATATATATATATATATATATATATATATATATATATATATATATGTATATATATATATATATATATATGTATATATATATATATATATATATGTATATATATATATATATGTATATATATATATATATGTATATATATATATATATATATGTATATATATATATATATGTATATATATATATATGTATATATATATATATGTATATATATATATATGTATATATATATATATGTATATATATATATATGTATATATATATATATGTATATATATATATATATATATATATATATATATATATATATATATATATATATATATATATATATATATATATATATATATATATATATATATATATATATATATCATATAGCATGTGATACATAGAATCAATTATGATACGATAATATAGATAAAAAATTGCAACACAAAATTAAAATTAAACTTTCTCCTTTAGATATGTCAAAAAATATCATTTAAATATATAGATTAGGGGAATTTAGAAAAAAAAAAAGTAAGGATTGCATGAGTAAAATGTTTAGGACGACGTTCAGTAGTTCACTTATTTATTTACTTTATTAAAAAAAAATTGTTCCCAATGAAAACAAGGAAAATTTGATAAAAATATCTATTATTATTTATCTACTTTAAACAATTCATACTAGTGATTAACTTAAAATAAGCTATATTAATGAAGTGATATTCTCAAAATAATCCCAATCATTTTTCTACTATAATAATCGAGAGCATTTTGTTTGTAAGGGTAAAATTTTGAGGTAATCAATACTAAGAATTATTTTGTATTGATGAGACAAAGTTAAAATTATTATTAAATTTTTCTAAAAATAAATCAATGTCTAACAATAATATTATATCCAAATGTTCATTATAGTTTTTCTTCTTTAGTTTTTACTGTTAGTTTATTCAGATCAATTCAAGTCTCAAATGCATCAAGTATTTGTGACTAGCTATAGGAATATGAAGAGAAGAAATTTTTACTTTTTTTTATCACAAATAGAAAATATTTTCAAAAAATCTTCAATCTCTACAAAAAAATATTCTAATAATTATTTTAGCTCACATTGAGGTTTGAAAGTTCCAAACCAAAAATAAAATAACTTACTATCAAATCTCACATACATGAACAGTATGAAAATTTTTTTTAATGAACAACAATCTCATGGAAGTTCTCATTGTTATTAAGCCTTGAGTCGTGTACAGGTATGTATCCTATTTATATTAGCTATTTATGAGAAGTGGCTAGGAAAGCCAAAAGATGTATTTGAAAAGGAGAATCAAACTATGAAGTTTTGTGGGCAAAACCAAAAGTCTAGTTGACTTCCTTTTTAAGTGTCCTTTGATCGCAATTTAGTGTTTTAGAAATTCAATATCAAATCATGAACAAATAGTCGAGCCTACTTCAAATTGAGGACCTAAAAGTCGATACAGCGTCAGACATCTTATGTGTTTTGCAAATTGCTCTATTTTGATCCTAAGTCTAACAAAACTGCAATTAAGGGTGTGTGCAACAAAATATACTTGTGGAGTTTAAAAGTGGACTTGAAATTCGAATCAATCTGAATATTTATTTTTTTGGATATTAACAAAATGTTATTAGGATTCAAGCCTAATCAACTGAAGTCTGAACATATATTAGGTGTTAGGAGATTCAATTTATCCTGATTGAATAATCAAATTTCTCCACGTTTAGCTTTTAAATTGCCAATTATATATATACATATATATTTCATTCTATTATATTTTAGATGATTTAGTACTTAGGCCTATTGTAAATTTTTTTAAAAGTTTAATTTTGAAAATTTTATTAATTATTTTTAGTGGCATATTAATGTTTCCATACTATTAATGTTATTAATAACTTATAGGTAGAATGAGATCAAATTAAACTAAAATAATTTTCATGATTTTCGGGGGGGGGGGGGGGGGTTGTAGGGGAAAGGGTGGTCTGTCAGGGGTTGTAAGAGATTGGGTAGCTAGAAAAAAGGATTTCAAAGGAGATGATGGGGGGGGGGGGGGGGGGGGGGGGGGGTGGTGTTGCCGGTGTATTAAGATTTGATGATAATGGAGTTTTTGTTTCTGAAAATACTGTTCTTTTTCTCTCTTGTTTATTACAGAAAATGTATGTTTAATATATATACATGAGAATTAACTGACAAATGATAACTGCCTAACAAAAGATAACTGCCTAAGGATGTAAATAATGTAACTGTATAAACTGCTTTACAATACTCCCCCTCAAGTTAGGTCGTGGGATCACCGATGCCTAACTTGCATAAAGTGCTATTGAAGACCTGTGATGAAACTGCTTTTGTGAGAATGTCGGCTAGTTGGTCTTTAGATCTAATAAAAGGGATACGGATGACCTTGCTTTCTAGCTTCTCCTTGATAAAGTGTCGATCGATTTCTACATGTTTCGTTCGATCATGTTGGACTGGATTTTCAGAGATGCTTATTGCTGCTTTGTTGTCACAATATAGAAGACTCGCCTGTGTCTGGTGAAAGCCCAGCTCTCCTAGAAGTTTCCTGATCCATAGAATCTCTGTAACTCCTTTTGCTATCCCTTTGAATTCTGCTTCAGCACTGGACAGAGCGACCACCTTCTGTTTCTTACTCTTCCAAGTGACTAGATTACCCCACAAGAGTGAAGTATCCCGAGGTGGACTTCCTGACGTCCCGATCACCAGCCCAATCTGCATCTGTGTAACTAATGAGATCAAGATT
The DNA here is from genome assembly GCF_026212465.1 of Amaranthus tricolor. Taxonomy (NCBI): domain Eukaryota; kingdom Viridiplantae; phylum Streptophyta; class Magnoliopsida; order Caryophyllales; family Amaranthaceae; genus Amaranthus; species Amaranthus tricolor. The sequence continues at coordinate 18,881,379 of NC_080055.1, forward strand.
ATCATTCTTTGAGTAGAAAACTCCTTTATTACTGGTTCCCTTTAAGTATCTCAGGATCCTCAAGACTGCTGCCATGTGTTCCACTTGTGGTCGATGCATGAACTTGCTTACAATCCCTACTGCGTAAGCAATATCTGGTCTCGTGTGGGATAAGTAGATCAGTTTTCCCACCATCCGTCTATAACGATCTTGATCTGCCGCTTCTGCCCCTTCAACGATTTGTAGACCATGATTAGCTACCATAGGAGTATCTGCTGGCTTGCAGTCTAACATGCCTGTTTCTGCTAAGAGATCTAAGATGTACTTTCTCTGATTGATAAATATCCCCTTCTTTGATCTTAGAACTTCTATTCCAAGGAAGTATTTCAGTTGTCCCAAATCCTTCATCTCAAATTCTTGGAATAATTTGCTCCTGAGACGATCAATTTCCTTGGAGTCGTTTCCAGTAATCACCATATCATCTACATAGATCACGAGGCATGTAATTTGATTTCCACTCCGCCTGAGAAACAGAGTGTGGTCTGAGTTGCTCTGTTTGTAGCCAAATCTCTTCATTGCTGTAGTGAATCTCCCAAACCACGCTCTAGGGGATTGTTTCAAGCCGTATAGTGCTCTTTTAAGTGGACACCCCTCTCCTTGGCTATACTTATCTGAATACCTGGGTGGTGGCTTCATGTATACCTCTTCTTCAATCTCTCCATGTAAGAAGGCATTTTTTTACATCAAATTGAAACAGGGGCCACTCTTTATTTGCTGCTACTGAGAAGAGGACTCGAATGGTTTCAATTTTAGCAACAGGTGAGAATGTTTCCGAGTAGTCTACCACGTAAGTTTGTGTGTACCCTTTAGCAACAATTCTTGCTTTATACCGCTCAATGGTTCCATCAGCATGATACTTGACTGAAAAAACCCATTTACAACCAACCGTCTTCTTATCACTGGGTAATCTGCATTTCTCCCACGTTCCGTTTTTCTGGAGAGCCATGATCTCTTCATCCATAGCTTGCTTCCACTTTGGTTCTTGAAGGGCTTCTTTAGTGGTTTTCGGAATGGTACTGGAATAAAGGGATGCGTCGAAGGCAACAGTTGTTTGTGATAGTTGTTCATCATCTGGTCTATCAATAGGATATCGGGATCTTTGGGATTCATACTCAAGATCATACCGCTTAGGGGGCATTCCTCTTGTACTTCGAGGGGGCGAATTATATTTCTTGGGGACAACAACACTACTTGGCACAATATAGTCAGTAATCAAAGGAGCAGTAGGACTCGGTGTTACCTCTCGTTCGGCCGGATGCTCAGGGACTGGAGTAGTAGTTTGAGGAGGTGATTTAGTAACAATGTCAGTGGCAATATCGGTGGTAGTGCCTACTTGCTCTTAAGCAGCTCTACTGTCAGCCAAGGGATGAGTCAACTAGCTGAGATCCTCACTCATAATCTCCCCCTGAGATCGAGGTTGGGTATAGTAGGGAGATTGTTCAAAGAAGTCACAGTCCATGGTGGTATAAAGTTTGTTATGGACAGGGTCATAACATCGATAGCCCTTTTGTGTAGTACCATAACTAAGAAACACACATTTTATTGCCCGTGGTTCAAACTTTGTTCGGACTCTAGATGGAAGATGGACATACACAACACACCCAAAGATACGAGGAGGAAGGGAGTGAGAGGAGGGAACATGAGTGAAGGTATTGAGTGTTGCGAGAAGGGTCTGGAATTTGAGGATTTTTGTTGGGAGTCGGTTTGTGAGATAGGTGGCAGTAGCAATAGCCTCAGGCCAAAAATGGACAGGTACATGAGTGTCAAACATGAGAGCCCGTGCTATTTCAAGAAGGGTACGGTTTTTGCGTTCAGCGACCCCATTTTGTTGTGGAGTGTCGGGGCAGGATGTTTGATGACCATGTTCAAGAAAAAACTGTTTCACTGCAAGAGAGATATATTCACCACCATTATCTGAGCGAAGGATTTTAGGTTTTGCATGGAACTGGGTGAGAATCATGTTATAGTATTTTACAAAGACATCAAAAACCTCAGATTTGTGTTTTAAAAAATAAACCCAGCACATGCGAGAACAATCATCAATCAATAACACAAAGTATGAAAAATCATGAGAGTCAGTATGTGGGGCTGGGCCCCATACATCAGAATGCACTACATCAAATGGTTTGGGAGCACAAGTATTACTAGGAGAATAAGAATGTTTATGACACTTAGCTAGTACACAAGTTTCACAATCTAGAGATTTAGTACAACTATTAAGAGAAGGAAAAAGTTGTTTTAGATAACCTAAGGATAAATGACCTAAACGATGATGCCAAGTCTGCAATTGGTGAGCAGGAGATCCATGAGCAAGCATTGCACCACTATTTTGAATCACCTCATCGACATAGTATAGTCCACCTCGTTCAGTACCACGTCCAATGATCGTCCCCGTCTGAGCATCCTGTACAATACAATTTTCAGAGGTTAAAAGCACAGTACAGTTTAAGTCCTTAGTTAACTGACTAACGGATAATAATTTATGAGACAAGCTGGGAAATAACAAGCAATTTTTATGATGAAGAGAGGGAGAAATATTGACTGCTCCAGCTTGGGCAACCAGTACACACTCCCCATTAGCCGTTTGGATATGTGTTCGGGTAGTAGGGTGGGTGGATAAAAAATCACTGGGATCGAAGGTCATCGTATCGGTCGCCCCACAGTCAAATATCCATTGAGATCGACGTTTATGGCTAAGGAGGCTTGTGGAGAATTGGTGATGTGGGCTAGAACAGGTATTGGGCTTTATATTTGGGCTTAAGGGTTTTGGGGTTGGGATAGGGGTTGTTGGATTACAAATAGGGTTTGGGATAAGGGTTTTGGTGTCCCCCTTTATCTCTTCCTCCCTGATGGCTGGACTTTCTCTCTCTTCCTCTTTCTGGTTTTCGCCATTGTAGTCCATCTCTCTTGTGGTTACTGTTTCTCCTTCCCCTTTGCACCAGTCACCTCCTTTACCTGATTTGGTACATGATTTGTTGGGTTGGTCGGCAGTAATTAGGTGGGCCTTGCCGCCGGTCCGGCTTGCCGGTGCCTTGGTGGCGGCCCGCTGTTTCTGTAGATCGTCCCACCACTCAGGGTATCCCACAATCTTGAAGCATCCTTCCTTATATGCCTTGAACCACCACAATGAGTACATCGGAGTTTACTCCGGTCATCTTCTTCTCGGCTTTTCTGGAAGGCTTTGTTTCTTGTGGCCAAGCCCGATCCAATATCTGAGGGATTTGTTCCCAGAGATGAGAGGCCATTCATAATCCGCCGGCGTGTTATTTCTCGTTTGATTGTAGCATAGGCTATCTCCACCATCGGTAAGGGTACACTGTTGAGGATTTCTCTCCTTTCTTTGTCAATATTATCATGAATTCCATTGAGGAATTGGTAAAGTCGTTGTCTCTGTATGTATCTATTAAACTCGGTTATGTCTTGTGAGCATGTCATCGGGTTTGGCATTCTCCGGTCAATGTCTTTCCACAACATGTTTAGTTTACCATAGTAAGTTTCTATAGTGTCATTGCCTTGTTTCATTGTCGCTGCCTTGGAACTGAGATCAAAAATTTGAAGTTCATCCCTTCCATATCCCAAAAGCCTTTCGAATCCTAGCCATAGACTTTGTGCTGTCGTATAATCTAGGAACTGATTGACAATCTCTCCATCTATGTTCTCAATTATCCATGATATGACCATGGCGTCTCTTTGTTCCCATTGAACGTAATTGGGATCTGATGGGGGTGGAGGGACGACAGTGATGTGGCTGAGCCGCCCTCGACCTCCAATGGCTACGTGCATTAATTTGCACCATTTTGTGTAATTGTGATATATGAGTTTTTCTGAAATTTTGACAGAGGTTGGATTTTCTGTTTGATTGTTTAATTTGTTGAGTTTCTGGAACATCTGAATCATTTGTTCCATTTGTTCCATTGACATTAAGGTTTGCAGTGTTTGTTCTTCTGATAAATCAGCCCTTTGCAAGGTAAGAACCGGTCAATGATGATGCCTTCCCGAATCTAAACCCTAAGGCTTTGATACCACGAAGATTTGATGATAATGGAGTTTTTGTTTCTGAAAATACTGTTCTTTTGCTCTCTTGTTTATTACAGAAAATGTATGTTTAATATATATACATGAGAATAAACTGACAAATGATAACTGCCTAACAAAAGATAACTGCCTAAGGATGTAAATAATGTAACTGTATAAACTTCTTTCTAATAGTGTAAAGGGTGGTGAGAGAGTAAGGTGGGTTGTGAGAGGTTTTTCATATTTTGAATAAAATCAAAAAATGAAAAAGTCAAAATAATTAGGGATAGCCAACAATTATTAAGTGGATAATTAGCCGGAATTCGATAACCTTGCCTAAATTGGTTGATCCTAATATTTTGTTGGCTTTAGATGGAAAAAAAAATCCTTGAGGCTGTAATTCGCAAATTACCTTAAGTTTAATGTTGTAATTCACAATTTATTTTGACTATGATTTGTGTATAATATATAATATTATAATTATATATATTAAAAATATATTTGAACATATACAAATACAAACTATCAAAAATTACAATAAAAACACTTTCTTTCTAGGTATTATTAACAAATTGTGATAATAGAATACAATAGTAGAAGTATATAAATAATATCAAATGTCAACTATTGTTTTTTTGAGAAATTCTACATGGCATCGTTGTAGTTTGGCAAAACGTGAGTGATAAAACTTGTTAAAGTTCTTTTCACATGGTAGCAATAAGGTTTTAATTTTACGCATTCCGTAGCAAAATCCGTTAACATCTAATTTCGTTAACTTTAATATTTTTTAATATTTTTTCTTTTATGTGTTTAATTAAACATCTAATCCCACAAAGATTATAAAAAACAAAATGAATAGCTAAAGGCTGCCTCTATTTTGCAGCAGCCAAGCACCACAATAGCTGGGAAAATTCTATAACAAAAAGCAAAGAAAAGCAAGAAAAACCCAAATTATCAACGACATTGCAGAACACAACAGCAGTAAGGGCAAATCACAGCCACCAATTGGCACACAACCGTAATCAGCAGACAGATAATACCAGTATTCATGTAGCAAGACAGACAAGAACTTGCTGATTCAGCACTAGCAGTGAGGCAAAAAACACATCTTAACTCCAAATGCTGCTGAATAATGCATAACTCAATTGAAATGTCTGTGTATGGTTATCAAAGTTCTTTAAATCAATCATATCAACCCTAACATCATACTTTTTGAACTCAATTTTCCCACATCATTTACCTCAGAAAGCAAACGTTTCGTGTTGTTAATTCTTTTCCCCAAAATAATCAATCAAAAGTCCAACAAAATCAGCTGAACTAAATCCCTAATAGCTAAAAATACATAATCTACAAACAAAAATGAGATCAAAATTCTGAAAAAGTCAAGTAAAATATAACAACCCAATTCATATTGACTATCTTAAATCAAAGTTAAGATTTACTAAGAAGAATACAACATCAAATAAGGATTAAAAACCTAGCATTTTCCTTTTTATATTATAAAAAATCATAACTTTCACAATCAAATACAAAACTATTCTGAATAACATTAACTAAACATCACCCACCAAATTATTTAATTATAGAGAAATTCCACATGATAATCCTAAGGTATTAGGTATTCTATGTGGTAACCAAAGTTTTCTTAAAATCAATGCGATAACCCTGAGGTTTAACCAATTAAACCTCCGTAACCTTTTTACTCTAAGAACGTTTGAAAACCGTTTATTAGTATGGGTTGCCATGTTTCTGAGATTCAAACATCGAAAATCATCCCAAAAATTACATTTCCCCTAATTTCCTAATCCTAATTCTCCAATTTTACTTGTTCTGCTGCAGTGCTTGATGACCAGCTTGCTGCTCTTAATCTGCTGTCTGATTTGTCTTCTTGCTAAATTGGCGTGCTCTCCTTGCTGTTGTTTGTATCTGGTGCAGCTGCTGCACATTTTTGGTCTTGTGAATCGTATACTTTCTAGTCTGACGTAGTTGGTTGTTGCTGTTTTTCTAATCTAGTGTAGCTGTTTTTTGTTGGCTGTCTTTTTCTTTGTTGTCTGTAAATCTTATAGCTCCTTTGTATAGCTTGGACTATATAGCTGACTGTAGTATGTTGGCTGTTATTTAGGCCTCTCCTTTCTCGTATGCACATGAAGAGTGGGACGTGGAAACTCTTCATAGAATGTGGGCCTCGTTTCCACACTGATACAAATAAGAAAGGATGAGTTTTTCTTGCCTTGATGTATATTGGTTTTTTTTGTTAAATGAAAAAGTTTTTTATTTGCCAAATAATAATAATAATAATAATAATAATAATAATAATAATAATGAAAAATTATCTAGAATAATCCAATCCCTTCATGATTTTCCATTAATATTCCTACCTATTGATTAACCAAGAATAATCTAAACTTTATAGGGTATTTTTTTAGAGTAAACCCGATAACTTGATTACTTGCTATGGTAAGATTTTTTTAAAAAAAGATAAATTAAAATAAAATGTCGAAATTGTTGAAAGTTTTTTTGATTTTATTTTATTATTTAGAACTTTTTTTGTAAATTTTCAAAATCTTTCTCCAATTTTATTTTAATTTTTAGTTTAATTTTTTGGTAAATTACTTACTATAGCAGGTCATCGGGTTACCCAAGTTTACTCTAGGAAAATAACCCCCAAAATTGGTATTATTCATCGTTAATCAATAAGAGGAATTATTGTGGAAAAATCATGAAAAAATTAGATTATTTTAAGTAATTTTTCCTAATAATAATAATAATAATAATAATAATAATAATAATAATAATATACTTCCTGCTGCAATCTCCTATACAAATGTATCTCGAAACTGATATGCAGTAAGCTCAAGCTTGTTTTAAACTCCATCATTAGAGCTTTTGTGGAAGGTAGGAAAGGCTACATGCCTAGCTGCCTCCTTAAGATGGACCTCAGGAAGGCTTATGACACTCTCAACTGGGATTTTCTCAAGGACATGATGGTGGCTCTCAATTTCCTGCACCGGTTTATAAAGATCATCATGACATGTGTTACCTCCACCCAACACGCACTGATTTTGAACGGAACTCCCCTAGACATGTTCAAGGCCAAAAGAGGGGTGAGATAAGGCGATTCCATGTTCCCCCTTTTATTTGTCATTGGTATGAGTACCTATCGTGGATTCTTACAGCAGCAGGGGAAACCGAGGAGTTTAAATTTCACCCGGAGATGTTCTAAAATACAACTCAACCACTTAGCTTTTGTTGATGACTTGATGCTTTTCTGCAAGAGAGATAATCAATCTATTAAGATCCTCACCCAAGGTGTAGAGCTTTTTCCCTCCAGCTCGAATCTCTTTGCAAACAATACCAAATCTGGGATCTACCTTGCAGGAGTTACTAATGAGGTCCGAGACCACGCGGCTAGCATCTTGGACTTCTCTTTTGAACACCTCCCAATTAAATATCTTGGCATGCCCCTTACTGCCAAACGATACACAGTTGTAGATTGTGAATACTTGGTTGATAAAATGACAGTCCGTATCCGCTCCTGGATTGCAAGGAACCTCTCTTACACAGCTCGACTACAACTGGTCAACTCGGTTCTCATGAGCATCTCCAAGTACTAGTGCCAGGCCATTATCCTACCGAGAAGGTTATAAAACAAATCAATGCGGTTTGTAGATCCTACCTATAGCATGGTGAAGCAGGGCGTAGAGCCCTAGGGAATATGAAATGGGACAAGGTCTGTAAGCCCAAAAAAGAAGGAACCCTAGGTATCAAGAGCTTGGAACCATAGAACGTTGCTGCAGTCGGTAAAATCGCGTGGCACATAAGCACGATGCAAGAGTCTCTCTAGGTGAAATGGGTACACGAGGTTTACACGAAAGGTGGCAAATGGGAACTGTTCAATGCTTTACTACTAGCTAGGTGATCAAGAAGCTATGCAAAGTTAAGGAGGCCCTAAGTCAATGGATGAAAAATTCGCATTACTTTATAGATAAGGTGTATAGAGAGTTACAAGGTACTTTAGGAAAAAGTGAAATGGGCCCATTTTGCTTGAAATAAAGCCACCACCCTTAGAGGTAGATTTGTGGTTTGGCTTGCATACAATGAAAGACTCAACCACTGATGAGCATAGGAGTGGTCGATAATGAAATGTGTCCCATCTGCGGCATACAGCCCGAAACAATAGACCACCTTTTCTTTGCATGCGACTTTAGCAAACAATGTGTGGAAAATCATAAAAGCTGGATAGGGGTAAACTGGAGCATTAGAATCTTGAAGGACCTTATTCGAAAGTGGAGATTACCTAAAGCAAAGTTGAGACTAGTAGCGGCAATTTTCTCCAACCTCGTGTAGAACATATGGACTGCAAGGAACGATATTGTTTGACATAATAAGGTCTCAATTGTGGAGCGAGCTATAAAGTCCATCAAAGCTAATTCAAAAATCAGATTCAACACATTGACATTGGGCAGATCAACGACTTTATGGCTGAAAACACTGTACAAAGACATCCACGCTCATGAAGCCTAACAACCATAGCCTCCTCTTGGTAAGGGTCGGTGTTTGTTGCCCTGAACTTGCCTGCAGATGTGCTTCCAACAACACACGGTTCCCTCTTGTTGTTGTGGTCTCCTCCATGCAGTAGCTCTGTAGTTTTGGTTTTTCAGCTTGTTAGGCCCTTGTTTTTTCTTCGTGCAACTGTATTCTTGCTATCTTTTTTTTTTTTACGCTATCTTTTTATATATAGACCTGTGCATAGCTCACCTAACTTAGGTGTTAGATGTTGGATAAGCCACCTATGGCTTTTTTTGGGATATCCCGTCTTCTGCCTTGCACATGAAGAGTGAGGTGGTGATACCCTTCATAGAATGTGTGCTCCATTTTCACACTGATGCAACTTTCAGGGAAATCTCTGTATATCCAAGTTTATATCCTACTTGTACATCGTTTATATCTATGATTAATAGAAAACTTGTTTGGCAAGAAAAAAAAATAATATATACTTCCTCCAATTCACTAGCAATGTCCCATTTTCTTTTTGGACACTATTCATCTCTTACTCTTAATTTATATTTTATTATTAATCTATAAATCAAAATATGGTCACTATTCATCTCTTACTATTAATTTATATTTTATTATTAATCTATAAATCAAAATATAGTCAAGTGGGATCTTTTTTGATTCGTCTCAATGCAAGAATTATTTATGTCAACTTTTCATAATTTATAATTATGCACAATTAGAGATATTAAGGATTGAATAAGTGCATTGGATAGAGTGTAAAAAGCAAATAAGACATTAGTAGTGAATTGGAGGGAGTATATTTTTGGAATATTATCAATTGTACCGCTGTGTTATTACACTTTATCTTTGGTACCCCGCTGTTTTTCAAAATTCCAATGGTACCCCCAAACTACCTTACTAATTACAAACGTGACACTTTTTAAGTTTTTTCCGTTAAGTGGCCGTTATGTTATGAATTTGACCTAATCATGGTTAGTTTCTTATTGCTTTCTTCTTCTTCCCTTTTTCCCTCTCCTCTTCCTTCTCCTTCCATGGCTGCTTCTTCAAGGTACTCATCATGTAAACTGAAATCAATCCAATAAACTTAAACCAATGGCACAAAATTAAAATCAAAATAACTAACAAGCTCACATCAATTACACGAACATCGTATTTCCAACAATTAAAACAAATCCAGTTCCCAAATCCCAAACATTCCTCGAAAACATTCAAATTAAAAAAATTAAAATTTTCTAGGTCAAAAAAGAAAAGATTTTTAGTATGGATTGTGTAAACGTTAGGGAAAGAAAGGAGAACGCTAAATTAATGTTGAATTATACTGTGTTGTTTATCTTGAATACATTAAGTTTACAGCGTAAACTCAGATCGATAGTGGAGTGGACAAAAACCCGAATTTCCTTCACTTGTAGTATACTTCATGTGCTTTATGTTTGTATTACATGAATCTGGAATCAATGAAGAATCATGGCTAATACTTTTTTTCAAATACCTACATTTTTCTTCTGATGTAAGAGCTTTATAAGATAAATGAAGGATCTTTTGTTTTGTATAATGTACTTTCGGCCACGTAAGGTGGGTAGAAGTAAAATACTCATTTCTACCTTGAAAAAGCAACCATGGAAGGAGAGAAAGAAGAGGAGAGGGAAAAGAGAAGAAGAAGAAACTAACCATGATTGGTTTTTTATAAAATCAACAGCCACTTAATGGAAAAAACATAAATAAGTGTCACGTTTGTAATTAGCAAGATAGTTTGGGGGTACAATTGGAATTACGAAAAACAAAGGGGTACCAAAAATAATGTGAAATAACAAAGGGGTACAATTGATAATATCTCTATATTTGTTTGAACGCCTCTTCTGTTTTTTCCATCCTAGGCTGATTCGGCCATGTTGGGCAGAGGTCGAGGTCGTCCGAGGAAAGGGACTAAGCGGCGTTGTCAGTCTTCTTCTCCTATAAACCTAGTCATTCATGTAAATTTGAACTCCCAATCGAATCAGAAAATGAAACACCACTTTCTTCGATTCCAAATTTTATAATGATCAGCCATCTCCAACGGCCATCGCCTTCTTCTAAATGTTTCTCTTTCTGGCTTGAGATGCTTCAAGGAAATGGCCGGGTCCCAAAAATCTCCTATGAGGCATCAAGTGGATCCAAAGATTGCTGGTGGTCATTCTTCTCTTCGTGAAAACCTTGCTCGTGTTTATGTTTTTCTAAGCCCTCTAAACACCCAAACGCCATTTGTATCGATCAGGTCATCGTTTTTACCCTTGTTAAAATTACCCATGTGGATATTGTGGATCACGTTAGGTTTTAGTGCATTGTATGTTTGCAATGTTATTGGGCCTAATTCTCATTTTTGTGATTGATGAGTTTCTTAGATGAACTTGAAAGAACCTTGTTATTGATAAATTGGTATGGTGGGTAAGGGTGTAGTTCTTGTTCGATTCTTATTTGATCAGGATAGGGATGTTGCTTGTGATATGAGTGGAAATATATTGTTTGATAGGAAATCATTGGTTTTGAAACCATGGTCCCTATAGACTTCTCTAAATAAGTAAAGCTTGTCTACAATGTCTATTGAGTTTGATTTTCGTCTTTGGAAATGCAGTATTGGAGAGACACAAGTTTATGTAGGATTGCAGTCTGTGTTTCGTATGTATAATGCTACTTCACACCGTGATGTATTATGTTATGCTCGAATTTTGTTGGAGTTGGATATTTTAAGTACTTTTCATATGAAGTTCACTTTTGTAGTGAGGATGATGGGTTGACTTCACTAAAGGTTCTGTATTATTAGAAGCCTATAATCTGCTCCAATGTAAGGTTTTGGTCATTTGGAGACGACTTGTATGATAGGTGAGAAGCGTTGCCAATGAGTCGACCAGGTGATTGATAAGGAGGATTTCCAATAGGTTTCTAAAGTCCACGAATTGCTCCTTCTGATCATGGTTAGTCTGCTTATGTGCTAATATTTGGTACTATTGTGCCACCTAACAACCCAGCGCCATTTGTCTCCCCAGGCCATAATACCTCACTTCCGAACATGTCCTCTAATCCTGACTTGTGGTGACTCCGGTTCATCAACCAATTTGGGGCCTTAGCTGAATTTTCTTTGTTTAATAATGATACTATCTTCAATCACAATAATCAAGCACTAGTGGCAGACCCTATTATGTCCAATCGATAGTATCTTTGTGTGGAATATGAGAGGGATAAATAAGGTGCAGAAACAAAGTCAAATGGCGAGCTTCCTTTCGTCTCATCATATTGGCCTATTTAGCTCTCTCGAGACAGTTAAAAAAAACTACTCTTGGTTCTTTTTCCTAAGACTTGGTCCTAAGTGGTGCCTCGCTCACAATTTATAGCATGGATTAAAGTTGCTTGCATGGCAAGGTGATCTTATGAATGTTGATGTTTGTGTACCACCAATAGTAGGCAGTAGCTTTTTATGTTCATTTATATATGAAACTACTAACAAGAAAAATAGATTAATGCTTCTTAATCTGTTAGATTATATAGCTTTGATGTTGTTTTCTTTTTTTTTTTTTTGCTATGGTTGGAGATTTCAACTGCCTGGCTAACCTGAATGAAAGGATGGGTAGTGTAGTTTGTTTTTCTGATATCTTCCTCTCCGAAACTGTATGGCACAATGTGGGGTGTTTGACTTGAAGTGTAGTGGTCGTTTTTTTACTTGGACCAATTTGCAAGCTGGTAACCGAAGGATCCTTTGCAAGCATGATATAGTTTCAGGGAACCATCTGTGGGAGGATATATTTCCCCATGCGGAGGTCTCTATTTTACCAGAGCGAGACTTTGATCACAGCTCAACGCTCATTGAATTCTTAAACAGTTCTTTCGGTAAGAAATCATTTCATTTCTTTAATTTTCGTTCTATTAGAATATTAAGCAGAGGTGGCATTAATGTTCTTCACCTTCAATTAGGGCTAGTTTATGATTCTTTGATTATTTAACAGATGTTCTAGGATTTTTATCAAAATAATTTTTTTAGAACTCCAATTGAAGAGGAAGATTAAGGTCAAAGTTATACAAATTGGTCCTTTTCTCTTCAGGGAGTAATGACCTCTTCTAGACCTTTACTTCACTCCTGAAGAGATTGAAAATCCCTCTAGGAAATTCCTTCTAACAAATCACTGGGTATTGAGGGCCTTAATAGTGGCTTTTATAAGGCAACATGGCTTGTGGATGCTAATGATATAGTGAATGCAATTTAAGACTTCTTTAGGAATGAGAAAATTCTTAAGGAATGAAACATCACTGTTAGAACTCTTATTCCTAAGGTCTCTTATCCCAACTTTCCTGATGATTTTCACCCTATCTCATGTTGTCATGTCCTTTGTAAAGTCATCTCAAAACTTATTTGTAGTCCACTAAAAAAGAGTTCTTAACAATCTTAAGGAGCTTTTGTCAGTTGGATTCTCTCCCATTCTAGTTCTTGCATATTCCTCAAACCTCTTGCCACCTCTCCATACTGGAATGTGAAGCGAACATTGAGAAAATGACTAGCAGAATTTGCAGTTGGTATTCTAGATACCTATCTTATGCGGCTCGACTACAATTTTTTAGTGGAATTCTTCATTATGGAGATTAATAATTATTGGTGCTAAATTTTTATCTTCCCAAAAGTGCTCATTAAGATAGTAAATTCAGATTGTCGTTGCTTCCTTTGGCATATTACTTATGATAGTGACTCTTTGAATTTTATAAATTGGGATGATGTATGTAAACCAAGATGGGCTAGTAATTCGGTTTATAGCTATTTGGAACGTTATGGATATTGGCAAAATTGCTTGGTATCATGGCAACTTGAAAAGAGTCTCTTTGGGTTTGATGGGTCCATGGGGTCCATACGAAAGATGGATAATGGATATTGTTTAGGCCCCCTCACCTCTGTACACCATGAATACTTTTTTGGGGTTTAGTATTATATGCAGATTATTGTTGGTTGTTTTGTTTCTGATCCAGCTGTTAACTTCTTGGGAGCTCTGCTGCTGTTAAGCTAGCTACGGTTTCAGCTCATTTCGGTATTCTTGGGTGTTTTCAGCTCTTGATAAGTAACAAAATCTTTATTTACCATATCAAAGACGACAACAACTATCATAGCATTTTTGAGTTCATGTTGAAATGGTGTATAGGCATTTTCTAAAGAATATTATGCAGATTACTCCTTTGGCCGTGCTCTCCTTTATGGATATGAGTTGCCGCCGTCTTTTCCTTCCCAGACCCTAGCCTTAGTTCTCTATGTGCGGGATATACTGGGTAGGATGATGATGATGATGATGATGATGATGTCTTTTGTTTTATTTTTATTTAGGGAAATTCCACAATGTAGCATTGAACTTTCATAAAACGCCAGCGGTAGCACTTTTGTAAGATTTTTCTACATGGTAGCATCCAGTTATGCACTATCTAACTGCCGTAGCATTTTCCGTTAAATTCTTATTTGTTCACACTTATTTGGCCACCTATAACAGTCATGGAATGCACTGTTTGGCCCTCTTTTGTTGGCTGTGCCACACCATATGCAATCTTAGTTAAGTCGTCACCACTGGCCACACCTAACTGAGGCAGCGAAAGTAAATAAGGAGTCGCCTCCTGAAAATGGTGTCGTTTAGTATACTTAGTATCACAATTTAAAAAAACACGTTGAAATTTAAATTAATAGGTGCTAATATGTTAACAAACTATGTACCTTTACCACAGGCTCGGGTGTTGGCTCAGGATTTTTAGCAACGGAGTTCACGTTCTCCGTTGTAGGATTTTGAGCTTCGACGGTAGTAATGGGCTGGTTTGTTATGTTTTGAGCTACGGGGGTGATGGGCTCGGGGTTGGCTCGGGTGTTCGCTCGACCGAAGCCTTAGGATCCCCATGTTGACTTTGCTGATCCTCGACAATCATATTTGCCAAGTCTACAATGGGTGCTCACATCTTCTGCAAAACGAATGCAAGTTTGTCGAGTACGTCCATCGTAATTTCCTTTCTAAGGGTCGCTACTTCTTCCGGTATCATCGTTCTTGATTGAGTAGCGACACACTCTTTGCCGAAGGCCTTCTTTATCCCCACGCGGATGCCTCTTTTTCCGACTACCTAGCCGTTATTGTCTTTCCCTAAGACCATATGCAATGCATCAACATTACCTCTCAGGGTGAACTCCCCCGTTACTTCCTTTTCCTTCCAACCCATCTGTTCAAATAAAATGTGACATATATAACAATTAGTTTATAGTAAATCAAAGACAAAAAATACAAAATAAATCAAGTATATAATTAATAATTTCAAAACTCACCATAGCATCAGCAACCTTCTTCATTCCCAGATCAGTAATGGTAAATTTACCACTAAAATCTTGGGAATGAAGTCCGCAGTACCAATCTCGCACCCAACCTCCAGCAGGAGTATTCACGGATGCAGAGGTAGCCGTAGATAAGGTCGTGGGACTTTGATTGGGGCATAAACCTGTATCCATCCACTCTTTTTAGGCCTTATCGTACGTTTTTGGGGCCAAGCGATGGTAAAATTTCTTTTTGCTTGCTGATTCAGAAGCTTTACCACACTTTTCCTAATTAATCAATAGAAATCAAATGTTATATATTAGTTTAATGATTGAATCAAAAGAAGTAAAATGAAATCAAAAGCTATAATATAATGGAATACTTGCAACTTTGGTGGGAGTTGGCTTTTTGGCAACAAACGCTTCCCATTCATTCTTCGATATATGACCCCATATTTCATAGGGCATCTTTGCAGGTTCGTAGTCTCCACCTTCGTTTCCACCTTTGTTTCTTGTTTTGACCTTCTTAGTCTTACGAGCACGTTCTTTGGTGATCTAGCAAGTTACTTATTGAATTTGAAATCTCTGAATCTTTCAGCAACAGTTGAAAGAGAAACTTTCTTTTTCTCTTCGTCATTCTCAATGTGAAAAAGATTCTACAAAAAAGAAAAAATATATTTATTAGTATCAATTAAATTAATTTCAAAATGAAACTAAATGAATAAAAATAGTAAAGTTGCTTGCCGCAGTATCATCGCATAGAGAGCTTCACACCCTCTGGAAACTCATTCCATGCGTACAATACGAAAATCTTAGGGATATATATGCCGATTTGTTTTTCATATTGCCTACGCCATTTGCCACAGGGTTGAACCAATGCATTGTTTTCCAAGTGCATGGGTTCTGTGACTTTGACGCTTTTCCTATGACCTCGTAATTTTCTCTTCTTAGAACCAATGCTAGTAGTGGTAGTGGGAACATTCGTTGGTACTATTTTTATCTCCAAGGGATATGATAGGGCATCGTCAACCATCCTCTCGTGTCTAACGTATGGGTTGTCATCCTCTTTGTCACCTCTCTCTTTGCCAGCAATTATGTCCTTCTCCATCTCGGTATCATAGTCCTTATCCGACTCACTATGATGCTCATTATCAGAAGTCTCAATCTCGCGGACAATTTCTTCTCTGATAACGTGCATTGTTGATGAGTATCTAAATAAATGTGAATAGAAATATATTAGAACATAGGAACGTTATTTCAATTCTAACTATTTCAACACAATAATATAATAAATAGCGTTGTGTGCCATGTTTCATGCAAAACAAACCAAGTTTGAACTACTTTATGTTAAAAAATTCCAAAAACGCTTAAAAAACCTTAAAAATACAACTTAGCACGTAATTTCACGCATATGACTATTATTTTTGATTCTAATTTCAACACAATAATATATACCAAATAGTGTTGTGTGCCAAGTTTCATGCAAAACCCTTAAAACCCTTAAAACCCTTAAAACGCAACTTAGCACGTAATTTCAAGCATATGACTATTGTAATCAATTTTAACTATTTCAACACAATAATATATATAAAATAGTGTTGTGTACCACGTTTCATGCAAAACAAACCAAGTTTGAACCACTTTTTGCGAAAAAGTGCTAAAAAAGCTTTAAAATCCTTAAAAATGCAACTTAGCATGTAATTTCAAGCATATGACTATTGTTTTCAATTCTAACCATTTCAACACAATAATATATAGCAAATATGGTTGTGTGCCAAGTTTCATGCAAAACAAACCAAGTTTGAACTACTTTATGCGAAAAAGTGCCAAAAAAGCTTTTAAAAGCTTAAAAACGCAACTTAGCAAGTAATTTCAAGCATATGACTATTGTTTACAATTCTAACCATTTCAAAACAATATACCAAATAGTGTTGTGTGCCATGTTTCATGTAAAACAAACCAAGTTTGAACTACTTTATACGAAAAAGTGCTAAAAAAGATTTAAAAAAGCCTTTAAAACGCAAATTTGCATGTAATTTCAAGCATATGACTGTTGTTATCAATTGATCTAACCGTTTCAACACAATAATATATACCAAATAGTGTTGTGTGTCAAGTTTAATGCCAAGCAAACCAAGTTTGAACTAATTTAACTGAGAAAGTGCCAAAAAAGCATAAATACTTCATAACTTGTGAATCACTTAATTCAAATGTATTCCTTATGTGTGATCTACACGCGTATAACCAACTTTTACATCATCTTTATCCATGTATTTTGGTTTGCTAAAGGGCGGGTAACAATAAAATATTTGATCTACAAAATCCATTTGATTTACATAAAAAAAACACTGCAAAACTAATACATCATTATTTCTTTTTAAACTTTAATAAATATTTATTAATAAATAATATTGACAAAAGTCATGTGGGTTTATTTTGATTGATTCGATGGCTCTATCAGGCTATCACCAAATATTGGGTCAAAAAGAGAAATTGTTTTCTAAAGCTACGGGTCAGATACCTGAACCACTATCATATTAACCCTTATTAGTTAATATTAAAGATAAGAAATTTGTAATTTTATTTTAAAAGAATTCTTATACACTATTGCTTTTAGGTTGGAGTAATACTAATAAAAGTATTTAGAAAAGTGAATAAACATCGACGAAATTAATATTGGTTAATATTATTATTGTAGTTAGTGTATATTTAAAATAATATATATAAAATTATGATGATAAAAATAAAATAAAATGAATTTATATTGGGCTATGAAAATGGCAACCCGTAATCATATAAAAATAAAGACCCTAAAAATATGATCAAATCCTAAATTTGTTTTTAATTGAAGACTCAATTCCTTTAAGTGATGATAATTCAAAACACAAATTAAATTAAACAATAAATTAAGCATTTATATTTAGTTGTTTAAGTAGGTCCAAAATCATATTAAATATTAAATGATTAATTGATACATATTTTAAGTTCGAAATATATTGAATTAAATTTAAATTAAAATGACTTAAGATAATTGTTTTCGAATAAGATTATATTTGAATTTGAAATAAGAAGAACGTGTGTCCAAGATATTTAAATTTTTGAATATATTACACGTTTTATGCTTAATGTTGAATGTGTTATCACACGTTTTATGTTTGAATATTTGAATAAATAAGTTGCATTAAAATTAAGTTCTACTAAATATAGCTTTTCTATAAATAAGAAGACATTTTGAATCTTAACTAAAAATAGAAAAATTATTTAAATTAAGCTAAAATATAGGAATTTAGGTTGGGATATATTTACACGTTAATATATATTTGTATTATTGAATTTTAAATGCCTTGTGTAAGTATTAACGTGACAACATATCAAGAGGTCAAATAGCTAAAAATAGCAATCAATGACGTGCTTAAATAAGTCTTCAATGGAGCGTCAGTTTGAATTAAGGCTCAAGGTTTTGAAGACTGGCCCAAATTGATCAAATTAGTTATATTAGCGGATGAAACTACTTTGGCTTGCAGGATTATGTTGAGGCGTGGCATATATAAATATATATATATGAGGCTTCATTCAGGAATTAAGTTACAACAACTACAACACTAGTAATACTTCTTATAATTTTCTCTCTTCTTCAATTAAGATCTAACGTTCATAAAGTGTTGTAAAAACTTAATTCATCTAACTCTTTCATTTGTATTAGGTTTTAGAGTTAAAAGGAGTTAGAATTTTTTATTGTTGAATACGCCTAAGCTTGGAATACTTTCTAAAGTATTCAAATTGTAATCTCTTTTGTGAGATTGGGATTTGTACTTTTATCAAGGGAACTTTTAAGACATTCTTTAAGGGGAAGAACGTGGTGAAAGAAGATAGAAAGATCTTCTAAGTTGTGTTAAAGTTCATTAATAAAAGACGTTGAATCCTACGGGTTGGAAGAGATCCCACAGGCGGGGAGTAGGGTATTTGTAGCTAACCTCGTTAACAAATCCCTTGTTTATGTTTAAGTTTATTTTCGCAAATATTTCATAAATCTATCAATCGACCTAAAACTGTTCCAGAAAACAGTTTTGAAAGGTCTCCCAACCTCATGAGCTTACTTTCTAGAAAAATTTTTAAACGGGCATACTCTTTACTCACCTCCCCCTCCTACCCCCCTAGAGAGTATTCGATCTCCTATCAATCTTCAATTGGTATCAGTGCTGAGTTTCACATATAAAGATTAATATCTTGTGATGGATCCGATAGGAGAAGGGTTGTTTGCTCAAGGTTGTTCGTGCTCTAGACCTCCTTTATTTTGTGGAACAAATTTCTCTCATTGAAAAACTTTGATGAAGATGTTGAGAAAGTTGAGAAAGGTTATTTTTGTTTGTAGGAAAAGCAAAAGCGGATCTTAAATAGTGGATGTTCGAGACATATGAGTGGTAAAGTTACTTTATTTTCTGAAATTAAAGAAAGGTACAATGGCTCGATCACCCTAGGCGACAAAGGTAAATGCAAAATTTTAGGTGTTAGCAAAGTTGGTAAGGATCCCTCTAAAACTATTGATAATGTCTGTTTGGTTGAAAGTCTAAAATTTAACTTGTTAAGTGTGTCTCAATTATGTGATAAAGGTAATCAAGTAATCTTTGATAAAGAAAAATGTGTGGTAAAAAATCGTAACACTAGAGATACATTTATTACTGCCCTTAGACATGATAATGTTTATACTTTGAATACTAATGAAATTGCAGCTCAAAATTTCAAGTGTTTAAAGGCTATAATGGATGATCCAAAGCTATGGTGTAGACGGCTTGGTCACATAAATACACACACCATGCATGAATTAATAAGTAAAGATCTAGTAAAGAGACTTCCAGCTCTTCACTACAATCACAGTCCTTCATGTGATACTTGCATTAGAGGTAAACAATTAAGAAGTTCATTTAAACTGAAGAAAATGGTAAGTACTTCAAGACCATGTGAACTTTTACACATTGATCTATATGGTCCAATGCGTGTACGGAGCATACGAGGTAAATCTTACATTCTAGTTATAGTTGATGATTATTCTAGATGTATGTGGGTTAATTTTTTGAAGGATAAAGGTGAAGCCTTGAAACCATTCTCAAGACGTTGTAAAGAAACGTAAACTCAATTAAATCTTCCAGTAGTTTCGATAAGAAGTGATCATGGGAGAGAGTTTATCAACTAGGCTTTGATTCCTATTGTGAAAAATATTGTATAACCCAAAACTTTTCAACTCCTAGGACACCCCAACAAAACGGTATGGTTAAAAGGAAAAAGCGCACTTTAGAAGAAATGGCTAGGACAATGCTTATAGAGAATGGATTAGTTAAACTTTATTGGGACGAGGCAGTTACTAAAACAAATTATGTCTTAAATAGGTGTCTGATTGGACCTATACTTAAGAAAACCCCCTACGAGTTATTTAAAGAAAGAAAACCAAACATAGCCTACCTTAGACCGTTTTGTTGCAAATGTTTCATCCATAATAATGGTAAGGATAATCTAGGTAAATTTGATGTTAGAAGTGATGAAGGTATATTTCTTGGATACTCATTAAATAGTAAGTCTTAAAGAGTTCTAAATAAGCAAGCGAACAAGTATGGTTAAAGAAAGTATACATGTGGTATTTGATGAATTCGACAATGGAATATTAAGTGAAGGATTTAAAGAGTTAAACCTTAACAAACATTTTGATGATGTAAGTGATTGTTAGCTACATTCACTAGTGGAAAAAACCTCGTTTGCTGCGGTTTTTTGGCCATTATTTGCTGCGGTTTTGGCTCCCAGCAATAGTGATAGCTGCAAATGTCCTACTTTAAATGCTGCGGTTAAAAACCGCAGCAAAAAAGAGCATTATTTGCTGCGGTCAGAGGCAAAACCGCAGCAAATATGAAGGGGTATTTGCTGCGGTCATAGGCAAAACCACAGCAAATAAGTGGGGCATTATTTGCTGCGGTTTTGCCCCTGACCGCAGCAAATACTTCTATTTTTTTTTCGTTTTATCCTTATAATAATTCAATAATAATACAATGTAATAACATTGATTAATCCAATGATAATAACAGATAATCAACAATAATATCTTTGTAATAATAAACTCTCGCTCGTATATATAATATAATATTATGTGCGTACATATATATATATATATATATATATATATATATATATATATATATATATATATATATATATATATATATATATATATATATATATATATATATATATATATATATATTTATATATATAACATACATTAAAGTCCTAAAAACTAATCTATACTAATTACAATTTATCTAGGACAAATATTAGCAAGATACGCGGCAATCTTGTCTTTTAATTCGCGCATCTCTCCACTTCTCAAAGGGCGTGTTTCCCTCGGAATGTCGTTTAAAACCTATAATATAATATAAAAATAAAAGATTAATATATAAACATTAGATTTTACCAATAATTATTTAATAACGTAACAAATACTTACAACATCTATATTTTCGACTCCCAACTTCTTCACGGATTTTATAATATCGTCGATGTACTTCAGCGCGTAGTAGCCGCATTCAACGGAAGAAGAAGGTTGTTGAAATCACTAAGAGAAAATAGATGTTAGTGTCAAAAACGGTTAAAAACGCATAAAAGCGCAACTTAACACGTAATTTCTAGCACATGACTACGATTTTCAATTCTAACCACTTCAACAGAATAATATATACCAAATAGTGTTGTGTGCCAAGTTTCGTGCAAAACAAACCATGTTTGAGCTACTTTACGCGCGAAAGTGCCAAAAACGGTTAAAAACGCATAAAATCGCAACTTAACACGTAATTTCTAGCATATGACTATGATTTTCAATTCTAACCACTTCAACACAATGATGTATACCAAATAGTGTTGTGTGCCAAGTTTCGTGCATAACAAACCAAGTTTGAGCTACTTTACGCGCAAAATTGACAAAAACGCTTAAAAACGCATAAAATTGCAACTTAACACATAATTTTTAGCATATGACTATGATTTTCAATTCTAACCACTTCAACACAATAATATATACCAAATAGTGTTGTGTGCCAAGTTTTGTGCATAACAAACCAAGTTTGAGCTACTTTACGCGCGAAATTGACAAAAACGCTTAAAAACGCATAAAATCGCAACTTAACACGTAATTTCTAGTATATGACTATGATTTTCAATTCTATCCACTTAAACAAAATAATATATACCAAAGAGTGTTGTGTGCCAAGTTTCGTGCAAATCTGATACTGTGTTTGTATGAAATGAAGATACCAAAGGAGCCCACACAAGGCTGCATAGAGACCTCACGACACAGCAGCAAACTAGTGACCAGACCACCTTGCACGACACGTGGAGACTAAACCTATGCATCCAGGACCTAGGCTAAAGTGGAAATGGAATCTCGGTACTTGGATCTAGCTATCAAGGTCCTTAAACCATTCTAACAATCCCCGTGGACTCCTAGAAGCTGAGCTGAAGGAGGGCTGCACACAAGGCTGCATACAGAGCTCACGACACAGCAGCAAACTAGTGACCAGACCACCTTGCACGACATGTGGAGACTAAACCTATGCATCCAGGACCTAGGCTAAAGTGGAAATGGAATCTCAGTACTTGGATCTAGCTATCAAGGTCCTTAAACCATTCTAACAATCCCCGTGGACTCCTAGAAGCTGAGCTGAAGGAGAGCTGCACACAAGGTTGCATACAGACCTCACGACACAGCAGCAAACTAGTGACCAGACCACCTTGCACGACACGTGGAGACTAAACCTATGCATCCAGGACCTAGGCTAAAGTGGAAATGGAATCTCAGTACTTGGATCTAGCTATCAAGGTCCTTAAACCATTCTAACAATCCTCGTGGACTCTTAGAAGCTGAGCTGAAGGAGGGCTGCTTGACAGTTTGCTAGATCAGAATTGTCTAAGTGTTTGTGGTTGTTTCGTGTTCTTTTCATGATCATTTGTAGTTTTTGTCTGTGTCATTAATCAACGCTTCCGCACAACATTAATCCTTGCATAACCAAGGACTTAATCAGCCCCGGTTTCACATCAAAACCAACTTTGAGCCACTTTATGCGCGAAAGTCCAAAAAACGCTTAAAAATCCAAAAAATCGCAACTTAGCACATAATTTCTCTCATATGATTATTATTTTCAATTCTAAACACTTCAACGCAATAATATATACCAAATAGTGTTGTGTGCCAAGTTTCGTGCAAAACAAACCAAGTTTGAGCTACTTTACGCACGAAAGTGCCAAAAACGGTTAAAAACGCATAAAATCGAATTGGTGTACCGTTATTGCTGTCCATTTTGGAAATGTGGCTCTGGATGTAGATCCCATTTGTCCACGCACTTTTTTCATTGTGCTGAAACGCATGGGAAAAGTAATACTATTTATATATCTATATAACACTTAATTAAATCAAATTGTTAAAATAATTAATATTACGTACACATTCAACAACGCTTTGAATTTTGTGTTGCGAAGGGGGCTTTGAGGTTTTTGTAATGAGTCAAAGACGTGCACAGTGTTCGTTAAAGAACATATGACCAAAAGTATCCAATGCAAACTACAAACGCAACTTTAAAATCAACAAATTAGAGATTATGTGACTTTAAAAATCAAAAGATAAGTTCAATTTCAAAAATAAAACTTACTCTTCCATATATGGAGCCAGAATGAACGTGTGTTTAGAAGCAAGGGAATTAGTCAAAGCAGTCTAAATGTATGCTCTGACATCATCTGGATCATTTACACATTTACTACCTGAAATCGACTCAGGACAAAACCATCCAATTTTTATTGGAGGTTTGCAAGAATTTAAATCCTCGTAAGCCGCACTAAACTCACAAATAAGAACATTTTGTTAGTAATTTGATTATTAAAACAATTAAACAACAATGCCTAACTTGTAAGGTAATGAACATCACCTCATGTAGACATGGAAAAGAGTGTCTTTCAGCATCTCTCCTCTCAAAAATTGCCCGATGTCACTAGGACTAATAATTACAAACGGACTCTCTAAAAAGCAGTATTGCTCCTTCAGCAGGTTCAGAATGAGTGGGTCCTCCTCACTTATGTGAGATGCACAATAATGCAGCCATTTGCAATCTTGAGAGAGATCTTTTAGCTCCTCATCAGTCAAAATTTGAGTGCTTGGCATCGACTTTGACCCAGTCGACACCTTTGCTGAGGAATCGACCTCTCTCCCAGATCCTTTTGGACTCTTTTGCTATTTCAATTTATACAATTAAATTAGTGTGAGCATGCAATTAAAAAAATAAAAATAAAGGTACAAATGATTCTTACCATGTTAGTGAATCGGACCCAAGCATATGGCCATGTGATGAAACTACCTAGAGCGTGTGAGAGTTTCTCAAGGCTCCATGCTGGCATTGGAACCGGGAGTGAGAAATCTTCAAACCCCTTTACAATAGTTTCCACGGCCACACTGATGTGGCCACTTATAACAGGCATTGAATGCACTGCTTGGCTCTCTTTGTTTGGCTGGGCCACACCATATGCAACCACAGTTAAGTCGCCATTACTAGCAACACCTAACTGAGGCAGCAAAAGAGAACAAGGAGTCGCCTCCTAAAAATTGTGTCTGTAGAAATACTAATGGATGATCGAATGCAACAAGAGGGGGGGGGGGGGGTGAATTGTTGTGTAGTAGGTTTAAGATTTTTGCCTCTAATTTTTGCGGAATTATATTAAGTAAAGGACAAAAACTTAAACTTAAAAATGAAAAGAAAAATAATAAAGGAGACAAAGATTTTACGTGGAAACCTTCTTGGCCTAATAAGAAGGAAAAACCACGACCCCCCGGGATTTCAAAATTCTCACTATGTTAAGGCAATCAATTACAATTACACATAACAATGTTTTGCTTCACTTGAAGCTTCTCAATTCTCTAAACGCTTTACTCAAAGCTTCTCTACTTAGGCCTACTTCTCTTCTCTTCTCTTCTCTTCTCTTCTCTCCTTCTCTTTCTCTTTTCTCGATTCTATTCTCTATTCCCTTAGACTTCCCATAAGTCTAATTACAACAAAACACTCAAATACCCTTTACAAGGCCAATTCTCATAAAGATCAAAATGAAATTGTTGCTTAAGAAAAATATTATAAATTAATTGGCATTTAAAACTTAGAATATTTTTCTCAATTAATTCTCCCTTAGATGGACACTCTCAATGCAACATTCATTCATTCATCCATCCATGCATACTGAACCGTAATTTCCCTCTTTTATAAGGGGAACAGCAAGTAGTGCACTTAGCCCATGTTCTCCACGAGTTGCACATATCCCACGTTCTCCATAACTTACTTGCTCCCAAAGAAAATGGAAAGTTAGTTAAAGGTAGGAGTGGAATGTAACTGCTGTACACATGCACGGTTAAAACATCATGGGTTAAGGAAGATCCTATTTTATAGGAGACCAATTCAAAGAAGAGAACAAGTCTCTTGAATTCCGAGTTTATAGGAGATAAACAAGGAGTTGATTTTCTCCATGTTTTTAGGCGAATTAAAATCATTTTGCCAATTAAATAAATAAATTTAAATAAGCAACTAATTAAATTTTAACCTTTTACATTAACTAAAAACAGAAAATATAATTTTCGTAACTTCCAGTCAATGTCTTCTTCGGACCTGTATCGTGAGGAACAGCACACTGTCTCCATCTACAACATTCGTCAGAACTTCAACTCTAGGAACAGTAAACTTTCTTCAAGAGCAATTTCCCAACTTCTTGGATATTTGAGACATGTACTTCTTTCACGAATCAAGTCATAGGCTTCATCAACGATTCACATTAAATCGGATATATACCTACAAAACAATATCTAAAATATGTTTGTTTATTTAAAAGTAAAGTCATCATCAAAACCTTAAGAGGCCAACAAATTCCCCCTTTTTGATGATGGCAAACTTTATAAACAAACTTAAGTAAAATAGAGTAAAACAAAATTCATAGAGCATACTAGAGATTAAAGTAACTCTAATTAACTTAGCAAATCAACTTGTTAGAATATAATTTACCAAGCATTCATAAACAAACAGTTTACTCTAAAATATCAAATATTTTTCAAAAGTTTTCAAAATTAATTAACTTAAAACTTAAATGAAATAAACTAAGTTAAACTAAAATAAAGACTAACATAACAAAAATAAATAAAAACTAACATAATAATAAAAATAAATAAAAACTAACATAATAAAACTATAATAAACCTAACATAACTTATTAAGTATTTTCACAGAAACAAATATTCATGAGAACTTCAACAAACTTAGCAACACAGATGATCACTAAACTAGCATAAAATGAAATAAACACAGCACACATTATCATCCATAAGAATCAATATAAATCAATATAAATCAACCAAGATATGGAACTGTGTAATTACTGCTCCTCTTAAGTTTGTGCGATAATCTTCCCCCTTTTGTCATCAGTCAAAAAGAATTGGGAGTTATCAAATCTCAGCACAAACCATATAGATTTGTTAGTGATGAAAACAACAAACAACAATAATAAAAGCAAGTGCTATGAACAATGATTAAACCTGCATAGAGTTAATTGTCACAGACCATGAAAATAAAAAACAAAGAAAAGTAGCAATTGTTCAAAGTTACAACAACCATGTACCCCAGATGGTACAAGGCAAAAAGAAAAATTGTTTGTTAAGTATACAGCCAACAAATCATTAAATTTTTGAGTAGAGGGATCAAGGGTCAGTCTCTTCTTCATCAATGAATTCAGTCTGCACCTCCACTGTGTCCAGCTTGGCACCAAGGCGTTGTTCCATTTGGTTTAGCTGATCCACAATAGAAGCAAGCGAGACACGAGTTTCATCCTGAAATGCAATGAATTGAGACTGTAGATCAAGGAGCTTGGAGAGAATGGAGTCAGAAGATGCTGTAGGAGTAGGGTCAGCACAACCAACACCAGGAGAGGATGGAAATGGTGGTGGTGTGAAGTGAATGGGTGATGGAGGTGGTGATAAGGTTTGAGTTGGTGGTGAAGTGGTTGGCTTGGGCGAGGGAGGTTCATATGATGTAGGCTCAGGAATGGTTTCTGAAGTAACATCATCAACCTTTACTGCCTTACCTTTTGAAGCAAGCCTCCTACTCTTCCTCTGAGTGACTTTACCCTTCCTGAGCTTTGCAATTACGATCTCCTCATCACTAGAATCTCCTAAAGCTTCTCCTTGTTCCCCCTCAATTTTTGTCTCCTCTTCCTGTTCCCCCTTATTTTCTGTTTCATTGGGAACATGCCCTTGTTTTACTTCTTTTTCAATCTCTTCTTCTACCACTTCTTCTTCTTCTACTTCCTCATCATCAGAACCAACAAAAACTACTTCTTCTAATTCGTTTATTAATACCCCCTCATCAGTTACTTTCAAATGCAAATTTTTCAAACAACGTGCACCAATCTTCATATTTGGTCCCATTGGGAACTCAAGCCCATCCAATGGAACCTCAAATTTTCGAAAAATCCAAGTTAACAGCCCCCCATACCCCACAACATTCTTTTTCTCTATACAGTCGGATAAATGTGATATCATTAAAGATGGAAAATTGATTTTGATTTGATTGTCCATGCAGTAAATCAGAGTTGCATCACGCAGACTCACCTCACTCCTCTTGGAGTTTCGGGGCAAGATGAATCTTCGTGCTACATTATAAAGTAATTTATGCAATGGGAACAACACATTGTGACTGATTTTACCCCTTTTCTGTTCAACCCCTAAAAACTTAAAGATTGTTTTTTCATTTATCCCAGAGAAAACTATCTTAGCACCAACACTGTATGTATCAAACCCTACATTCGAAATTTTAAACCATTCTGCCAACAAATCGCTGTTAAACTCTATTTTAATGTTCCTAACCACACTGGAACACATACCACAGTCATTTGAAAAGTTTGAAATAAACTCTCTCATGATGTTTGGGAAGATGGAATTACAACTATATTCAGTCATTAAAACCTCCCATTCTTGAAATTTCAAAATGTTATGAAGTTGTGGAAAGTAAGTAGAGTCATACCAGAATTTGTCGACCCCAAATCCAACAGACATCTCCTTAGCAACCTCCTCGGCACAGTTAGGGTCAACTTGCTTCAAACGTTTGGCAGTTTGGGATGATGATTCACTTTTTGGTGTGAATGATTTGCGTTTTGGTCGAATGTTGTCAGAGGTTTCTTGTGGTGGTGATGGTAATGGTGCATCTTTTAGCAATGGGGATGGATGAACAATGTTTAAGGGTGTAGGCTGGATGGTTTGGTGGGATGTGGGTGCTTTCTTTCCTGATCTTGATTTTGGAGTTTTCATTTTTGCGTTTTGAAGGATTGAGGAAGAAGGAGGACGGTTTCTTGTGACTGTTTGTGAGGAAGGAGAAGGATGACGGTTTGAGTGATTGTGATGTAGTAAGGACTTTTTAAAGAGAGTTGACGGTTACCAAACGTCCCATCTCATCAAAGCCTTTTCATCAATGCATTAGATATGGAAGGATTGTGTGTTTTTAAAAAAATTTCCCATTATTTTTAATTTTAAGTTGACTGTACAAATTTCTAAACAATGTGATGATATAATATAAAAAGATGTGAAATCAAAATAAAATAAAATAATTTTTCAAGAACAAAATGAATTATGATATTATGAAATATTATGGAGAAAATAATGAACATATTGCTTTGGTCTGTTCGAATTAACAACATGCAAACGTAAGAACATTCATAGTACAAACTTTATTATGTGTTTACCTGATCCATGCAATAATTGATTTTCAATCAAGATTTTGAGATTGATTCCTGACCTCTTCATTTTCATGATGCTTCAATGGGAAATATATGCAACTAACTTTAGTGGAGCTTGATCATACCAAGTTCCAATCTCATCTTTTCATATTGTTCCCTAGGAAGTGGTTTGGTCAGAATATCAGCAACTTGTTCATTTGTGTTAACATGCTTCAATACAATATTTTTGTGTTCTACGTTATCCTTTAGAAAATGATGTCTAATGTGTATATGTTTAGCACGTGAATGATGCACTGGATCTTTAGATATACATATGGCACTAGTATTATCACAATAAATAGGAATGCATTCAACTTTAATACCAAAATCTCTAAGTTGCTGTTTTATCCAAAGCATTTGGGAACAGCAGGCTGCTGCTGCTACGTATTCAGCTTCTGCAGTGGATAATGCAACTGTGTTTTGTTTCTTGGAACTCCATGAAACTAAACATGAGCCAAGATATTGTACCATACCTGATGTACTTTTTCTATTAACAAGATCACCTGCATAATCTGCATCACTAAAACCTTTCAAATCATAAACATCACTTTTAGGATAAAATAGGGACAAGTCGTCTGTTCCCTTCAAATATCTCAAAATTCTCTTTACTGCCGTGAGATGTGATTCTTTAGGACTTGATTGAAATCTAGCACATAAACCAACACTAAAAGAAATATCAGGTCTACTTGCAGTTAGATACAATAAAGAACCTATCATGCCTCTATACATGGTTTGATCTACGTTGGTCCCATTTAGATCTTCATCTAGTCTAACATTGGTAGCCATAGGTGTATGGTTGGTTTTAGCATTGTTTAGTCCATATTTCTTAAGAAGTTCTTTGATGTATTTTTGTTGATGAATAAAAATACCATTTTCAGTTTGTTTAATTTGCAAACCAAGAAAGAAATTTAATTCTCCCATCATGCTCATTTCAAATTCTGTACCCATAAGGTTAGCAAATTCTTTACATAACAAGTCATTAGTAGCACCAAAAATAATATCATCAACATAAATTTGAACAACCAAGATATTAGAACCTTTATTCTTAAAGAACAAGGTTTTGTCGATTTTTCCTCTTACAAAGTTATTTTGAATCAAAAACTTTGAAAGTCTTTCGTACCATTGTCTAGGAGCTTGCTTCAAGCCATATAGGGCTTTGTCAAGCTTGTAGACATGATTAGGACAAGAGGTATTTTCAAAACCTGGGGGTTGTTCCACAAAAACTTCTTCATCAAGATAACCATTCAAAAAAGCACATTTCACATCCATTTGATATAGTTTAAAATTCATAAATGCAGCAAAAGAAATTAAAATTCTAATGGCCTCTAACCTTGCTACTGGAGCAAATGTCTCGGTATAATCAATACCTTCTTGTTGATTGTAACCTTTAACCACAAGTCTAGCTTTATTTCTAACAATTATTCCATGCTCATCAAGCTTGTTCCGAAATACCCATTTCAAACCAATAACTTTCTTGTTTTTCGGTTTGGGTTCCAAGTGCCACACTTTATTTCTTTCAAACTCATTTAATTCATCTTGCATGGCAACTATCCAATCGGAATCCTTTAAAGCTTCCTCGTGATTTTTAGGTTCAAGTGATGATAGGAACGCAAAGTGTGCACAAAAGTTTCTCAATTGAGATCTAGTTTGTGTCCCCTTATTTATATCACTTACAATTGAATCAAGAGGATGATATCTTTGATACTTCCAAGGTTTAGGCACAAATTCTCTTGAAGGAACAGTAGCATGTTCTTGTTTAGCAACTTGATTGACATTCTGTTCAGCTACTGGATCATTTTGCTCATCTGTGGGAACAGCTGGATTGGGAACAGTCTGCTGATCCTGTTGTACTGGCAGTTCCTGGAATTGATCAGTTTCTTCTGCCTCTTCTTGTATCGACTGTTCACTTGCTGTTCCTTGATCTTGCACTTTGATTCCTTCATCTTCATCTTCCAAATTTGCAAGACCTATTTTAATATTACTTGTTTCCTGTTCACTTGTTGAAAAGTTAGTTTCATCAAAGATTATGTGAACTGACTCCTCTACGCACATTGTTCTCTTATTATAAACTCTGTAAGCTTTGCTTTGTGATGAATAACCTAGAAATACTGCCTCATCACTTCTTTCATCAAATTTACCTATGTTTCGTTTTCCATTCACATGAACAAAACATTTGCATCCAAATATACGAAAATAGGAAATATTTGGTTTAACACCTTTGAGCAATTCATAGGGTGTCTTTGAAGTGATTGGTCTAATTAGTACACGATTCAATGTATAGCATGCAGTATTAATGGCTTCTGCCCAAAAATTCCTAGGTAGACCACTAGCAATCAACATGGTCCTAGCCATTTCTTCTAAGGTCCTATTTTTCCTTTCTACCACACCATTTTGTTGTGGTGTTCTAGGTGCGGAAAAATTGTGATTTATGCCATGTTCATTGCAATAATTCATGAAGTTTGAATTTTCAAATTCTTTTCCATGATCAGACCTAATGTGAACAATTTGATTATTGGTAGATTTTTGTGTTTTATTAGCAAAGGAAACAAACTCATCAAAAGCTTCATCTTTGCTTGCCAAAAATAAGGTCCACGTGAATCTACTATAATCATCAACAACAACAAATACATACTTTTTGCCACTACGGCTTTGTGTTCTCATTGGTCCACATAAATCCATATGAATTAATTCTAATGGTCTAGTGGTAGTCACAACGTTCTTTGATTTAAAGGATGACCGCACTTGTTTCCCTTTAGCATAAGGATCACAAACTTCATTTTTAAGAAATTTTATTGCAGGTAATCCTCTTACTAGGTCTTTTGATCTTAAAGTGTTAATCAATGAATAACTAGCATGACCTAGACGCTTGTGCCAAAGAAGTGGGTCTTCTTCAATAACACTTAAACACGTTAGACTGTTTCTGGGAACAGTGTCCAGGTCCACCACATAGGTGTTCCCTTTTCTGATTCCCTCCAGCACAGGGTCTCCTGTACTGTTCCTAGAAATTATGCATTTTTCAAAAGTAAACTTAACAGAGTTACCTTTGTCGCAAAATTGAGAAATACTTAACAAATTGTGTTTTAAATTCTCGACTAAAAATACATTATCAATGGCATGGGAACTAGACCTTCCAACCTTTCCTTTGGCGATTATCTCACCCTTCATGTTGTCACCGAAGGTTACTGTTCCCCCATCATAGGCTTCAAGTGAGAGAAATTTAGATTTATCACCCGTCATATGCTTGGAACACCCACTGTCGAGATACCATGAGTTGTTCCTCCTCACTTGAACCTGCAAAGCAAACTAATGGTTAGGTGCAGGAACCCATTCATCCTTGGGTTCCTTGTCGACAATATTTGAATCACATTTCTTAATCCATGTACGTTCGACATAATTTTTATTTGCTTTGACATGCTGTTCCCTCTTTATACATTGATGTTTTAGGTGTCCACTTTTACCACAGAAGGAACATATTTTGCTACTAGGGAGATCTACATAGAACTTTTTCTTTTTATCATTCCTTATATAGCCTAGACCTTCTTTACTTTTGGTTTTAGCATTTAGAATCCATTTGGGAATTTCATTGATTTTCCCTTTTCCTCTTAAGTTTATTTTATTTTTCAAATTTTCATTTTCAATTTCGTAGGATTCTAATTTTGATTTTAACTTTTGAAATTCAGTGCTAACCATGTGAGTGGTTTTATCATTTTCAACCGATTTTAATCCTAACAATTTGCTTTGATTCAATTCAATATTAAGAGTGATAAATTCCTGTTTTAATTTCTCCAACTGCTCTTTCAAAATGATATTCTTATCTAGCAAATCAAAAAATTTACTTTGCACATCGATTCTAAAGGAGTTTAGATATGAGATATGATCTTCACTTAAGTTAAGATCTTTCTCAATTTGGAGACACTTAGCTGTTTTTTCATCTAGCTTTTCTTGTGTCTCTAAAAGCAATTTGATTAGTTTATTCTTACTTATGTTGGACAAATGTTTAGGAGATGGACCAGAAGACATTACCTCTTTTTCTTTGGATTCTTCATGAGATGCCATGAGACATAGGTTTGCTGTTTCCTCTTCCATTGTAGCTTCTGTCTCAGCCTCGCTCTCTGTATCTCCCCAAGCTGCTATCATTGCTTTTCTAAAATCAGTTTTGAAGTTTCCCTTCTTATATTGTCTTCCAACTTCTCTTGCTTTTCCCTTGCCCTTCTCATTTTTCCATTGAGGGCAATCCTTGATGAAGTGTTCAGTGCTCCCACACTTATGGCATTCAAAGTTTGTCTTCAAGTTCGGTGTTCCCTTCTCTTTGTTATTCCTTTGATTACCATACCTTCTGTTCCTGAAGAATTTTTTGAATTTTCGAGCCAACAGTGCTGCTTCCTCTTCACCAGTTTCTGATTCATCGCTATCATCAGCTGCTAGAGCCAGTCCTTTGTTTCGGGAACTGTCAGCTGTTCCCAAATGCAATTCATGGGTCATTAGGGAACCAGCCAGCTCTTCCAAATTGAACTTGGTGAAATCTTTGGACTCCTGGATGGCTGTAACCTTTGCTCTCCAGCGTTCGTCTTGAGGAAGACTCCTAAGTACTTTTCTAACTTGTTCATCAACGGGAATGATTCTACCAAGAGAGACTAACTCATTCGTAATATTTGTGAACCTAGTGAACATTTCTTGAATGTTTTCCCTAGGTTCCATTACGAATCTTTCATATTTGGACATTAGCAAATCAATCTTGGATCTCTTTACTTCACTAGTACCTTCATGGGTAACTTCGAGCAGGTCCCAAATCTGCTTGGCGGTTTTGCAACCCATAATTCGATTGTGCTCATTTGGACCAAGCCCACAGTGAAGTAACTTGATAGCAAGAGCGTTCATCTCCATCTTTTGAAAATCTTCTTTTTCATATTCAGTGATTGGCTTTGGAACAGCTTCATTGTTGGAGTTGATGGTCGTCACCTCAAAGTCTCCAATTTCAATGACTCTCCAAACTTGATAGTTTTCAGCCTTTATGAAGATTTCCATTCTATTTTTCCAGTAAGTATAGAATTTCCCATCGAACATGGGTGGCCTTTGTGTGGAGTACCCCTCTTCCATGCGCTCGTTCATCTTCAACATCTTTCCAGCGAACAGGATACTGCTCTCAGGGTTTCCTGATTAAATGAGGAACAGAGCTCTGATACCAATTGTAGAAATACTAATGGATGATCGAATGCAACAAGAGGGGGGGGTGAATTGTTGTGTAGTAGGTTTAAGATTTTTGCCTCTAATTTTTGCGGAATTATATTAAGTAAATGACAAAAACTTAAACTTAAAAACGAAAAGAAAAATAATAAAGGAGACAAAGATTTTACGTGGAAACCTTCTTGGCCTAATAAGAAGGAAAAACCACGACCCTCCGGGATTTCAAAATTCTCACTATGTTAAGGCAATCAATTACAATTACACATAACAATGTTTTGCTTCACTTGAAGCTTCTCAATTCTCTAAACGCTTTACTCAAAGCTTCTCTACTTAGGCCTACTTCTCTTCTCTTCTCTTCTCTTCTCTTCTCTCCTTCTCTTTCTCTTTTCTCGATTCTATTCTCTATTCCCTTAGACTTCCCATAAGTCTAATTACAACAAAACACTCAAATACCCTTTACAAGGCCAATTCTCATAAAGATCAAAATGAAATTGTTGCTTAAGAAAAATATTATAAATTAATTGGCATTTAAAACTTAGAATATTTTTCTCAATTAATTCTCCCTTAGATGGACACTCTCAATGCAACATTCATTCATTCATCCATCCATGCATACTGAACCGTAATTTCCCTCTTTTATAAGGGGAACAGCAAGTAGTGCACTTAGCCCATGTTCTCCACGAGTTGCACATATCCCACGTTCTCCATAACTTACTTGCTCCCAAAGAAAATGGAAAGTTAGTTAAAGGTAGGAGTGGAATGTAACTGCTGTACACATGCACGGTTAAAACATCATGGGTTAAGGAAGATCCTATTTTATAGGAGACCAATTCAAAGAAGAGAACAAGTCTCTTGAATTCCGAGTTTATAGGAGATAAACAAGGAGTTGATTTTCTCCATGTTTTTAGGCGAATTAAAATCATTTTGCCAATTAATAAATAAATTTAAATAAGCAACTAATTAAATTTTAACCTTTTACATTAACTAAAAACAGAAAATATAATTTTCGTAACTTCCAGTCAATGTCTTCTTCGGACCTGTATCGTGAGGAACAGCACACTGTCTCCATCTACAACATTCGTCAGAACTTCAACTCTAGGAACAGTAAACTGTCTTCAAGAGCAATTTCCCAACTTCTTGGATATTTGAGACATGTACTTCTTTCACGAATCAAGTCATAGGCTTCATCAACGATTCACATTAAATCGGATATATACCTACAAAACAATCTCTAAAATATGTTTGTTTATTTAAAAGTAAAGTCATCATCAAAACCTTAAGAGGCCAACAGTGTCGTTTAGTATAATAAGCATCATAATAAAGTATTAAAACGCGTTGCAGTTTAAATTAATAAGTGCTTATATATTTAAAAACTATGTACCTGTAGCACTGGCTCTGGAGTTGGCTCCGGATTTTGAGCAACGGAGTTTATGTTCTCCGGTGTGGGGTTTTCCCCTTCAGGGGTATTAGTAATGAGCTGGGGTGCTACGGGGGTAATGGGCTCGGGTGTTGGCTTTCCTG
Organism: Amaranthus tricolor; assembly: GCF_026212465.1. Taxonomy (NCBI): domain Eukaryota; kingdom Viridiplantae; phylum Streptophyta; class Magnoliopsida; order Caryophyllales; family Amaranthaceae; genus Amaranthus; species Amaranthus tricolor. Next base: position 18,916,771 of record NC_080055.1, read on the forward strand.
ATCCTCGACAATCAGGTTTGCCAAGTCAACAATGGGTGCTCCCATCTTCTGCAACACGGCGGCCAGCTTGGCGAGAATGTCCTTCGTAATCTCCGCTCGGAGGGTTGCTACTTCATCCCGCAACGCCGTTCGGGATTGAGTAGCAACACACTCTTTTCCGAATGCCTTCTGTAACCCCACACGGACGCCTCCTTTTCCGACTACCCGCTCACTGTGGTCTTTCCCTAAGACCATATGCAATGCGTCAACATTGCCTCTTGGGATGAACTCCCCCGTAGCTTCTTTTTCCTTCCAGCCCATCTGTTCAAATAAAAAGTGACATATATAGCAATTAGTATAAGTACATCAAAGCCAAAGATTACAAAACAAATCAAGAATATACTTAATAATTTCAAAACTCACCACAGCATCAACAACCTTCTTCGTCTCCGGATCATTAATGGTAAATTTACCACTTGCATCTCGGGAATGAAGCCCGCAATACCAATCACGCACCCGATCTCCAGCAGGAGTATTCACGGATGCGGAGGTAGTCGTAGATGAGGGCGTGGACGAACTTTGATTGGGGTATAAACCCTCATCCACCCACTCTTTTCGGACCTCATCGTACGTTTTCTGGCCCAACCGATGGTAAAACTTCCTTTTGCTTGCAAAATCAGAAGCTTTACCACTCTTTTCCTAATTAATCAATAGAAAACAAATGTCATGTATTAGTTTAATGACTGAATCAAAAGAAGTAAATTCAAATTGGTAAACTATAATATAATATGAAATACTTACAACTTCTATGGGAGTTGTTCTTTTCGCAACAAAGGCCTCCCAATCCCTCTTCGATATGTGACCCCAAATTTCGTAGGGCATATTCGAAGGTGATTGCTCTCCACCTTCGTTTCCCGTTTTGACCTTTTTGGTCGTACGGGCACGCCTCTTCGTAATCCAGCTAGTTACTAGCTTGGATTTGAAATCTCTGAATCTTTCAGCAACAGCTGAAAGAAACACATTCTTCTTGTCCTCATCGCTCTCGATGTGGAAAAGATTCTACAAAAAAAAATTTATATTTATTACTGTCAATCAAATTAATTTTAAAATGAAACTAAATGAGTAAAAATAGAAAAGTTTCTTACCACAGTATCATTCCATAGAGAGTTCTTCAAACCCTCTGGAACCTCGTTCCATGCGTGCAATATGGAAAGCTTGCGGATACATAGACCCACTTGTATTACCTACGCCATTTTCCGCAAGGGTTGACCCAATACATTGTATTCCAAATGCATGGGTTCTGTGACTTTGAGGTTTTTCGTAGGACCTCCTTTTCTTTTCTTACTAGTAGTGGGAGCATCCATTGGTGGGGCGTCTTCAGTCTAAAAATCATTGTCAATCGGTGGAGCGTCTTCAGCCATACGCTCGTATCTCACAATTTGGTCCTCTTTGCTGTCATAACTACGATGCTCATTATCCGAGGTCTCAAGCTCGGGGACAATTTCGTCTCTGAATAGATGCATTGTGTATCAGTACCTGAAAGAGTATGAATCGAAATATATTAGAACATAAGCTAAGTAATATTAAGAATATGACTATGATTTACAATTCTAATACGTTCAACACAATAATATATAAGAAATAGTGTTATGTGCAAAGTTTCATGCAAAACAATCCAAGTGCCAAAAAAACTTTTAAAAGCTTTAAATTCATACCTTGTGAATCACTTAATTCAAATGTATTCCTTCCGTGTGATCTACACGCATATAACCAACATCTACATCATCTACATCATCTTGATCCACTGATTTTGGATTGATAAAGGGAGGGGAGTCTTCAAAAGCTTCATATTCTTCCTCATCCTCAACATCACCTATACCAAGGATGCTTCTTTTTCCCGGTACAACAATAGACCATTTTTTATCAGACGGGTCTACAATGTAGAATACTTGCTTGGCTTGTGTGGCTAGTATGAATGACTCCTCACTATCACGCAAATGAGCTAAGTCTACAAGAGTGAATCCACAAGGGTCGTCATTTTTTATGCATCGTCGAATATTATCTACCCACTTACATTTGAAAAGACCAATATTGAAAGTAGAGTAGTCAAGCTCCCATATTTCATGTACCCGCCCGTAGTATACCAATTTAGCATCAACCGACGCTTGATCCTTCGCACTCGCGTAAAATGTAGATGACGCCAAAATAAAAACCCCACTATTCTGTAGATACGATGACTTCTTGTCTTGACCCTCAGTCCAAAATGTGAAGCCATTAACATCGTAACCCTCATATTTGTTGACATCATCACGAGGACCAAAAGCTAACCACTTAACAATTTCGGATACACCCTTGAGTTCTTCACATATTACTCGATTATGAAACCAATTAATAAACGTCTTGTTATGCAACTGCATCAATGCCCTATCCCCTTTAGAAGGATGTTTAGCGCGCAATATATCAAAATGCTCACTCAAACAAGGATGAACTTCCGGAATATGATGCAACACATACAAGTATGCTTGTAGAAGGCTTTCTCGAGGAGGTGTGACCAATTTGGAGCCAATTGTTCCTTTTCCCTCAAGCCTTCCTTCATGTCTAGAGGTGCGAAGTCCAATAGGCTTTGCCATGGCCAAATACTCGGCTATAAAGTTACTAATCTCATCGCTCACAGTGCCTTGAATCATACTCCCCTCGGGTTGTGCTGGATTCCTCACCTTGTTTTGTAAAACACCCATGTGTCTTTCAAAAGAATAACACCACCTTAAAAAAACTGGAACCAAAAGCTTGATCTCACGAACGAGATGGACAATAAGATGTCCATTATGTCAAAGAAAGAAGGTGGAAAATACATCTCAAACTTGCATAAAGTTACAATCATGTCGAGTTGAAGTGGATCAAGTTTAAAAGGATCAAGAACTTTACTACAAATTGTGTTGAAGAACGAACATAGCTCGGTAATAGCATATCTCACATGTTTTGGCAGTAGTCCACGGATTGCAATTGGTAAGAACACTTGCATCATTACATGGCAATCGTGAGATTTCATGCTTCCCAACTTCAGCTCACCATTTAGGCTAACAAATCTCTTCATGTTGGATGAGTACACCAGACGGAACCTTAATGCCATACAAACACTCACAAAATGTCCGTTGCTCTGCTTTGGACTATGTGTAGCAAGCTGGAGGCAAATAAACTTTGTCATTACTCATCTTCTTCTTGCTGACACCAACTTTATCAGCTCTATTTCTTTTCTTACTCACCTTAACATGTGCCCACAACTCCGGACGAAGACCCTTACATTCAAACCAATCTCGCACGGCCCTAACATCCTTTGTCTTACCCGGAATGTTCATGAGAGTCCCGAGTATGGCATCGCATACATTTTTCTCTATATGCATAACGTCAAGACAATGCCTAACCTGTAGATCTCTCCAATATGGAAGCTTCCAAAAGATTGATTCTTTTTTCCATAATCGGTCTTCACCCCCTTGCACTTGCCCCGTTTTACCAAATATAGTCTCAACACCGTTAACATGTTCATAAACCTCATAACCTGTCAACGGTCAACGAGCTACACGGTCCTCAACCTCCCCGTTGAACAACTTCTTCTTCTTACGATATTGGTGGTCTCGTGGGAGGAACTTTCGATGGTGCATGAATACGTGTTTGCACTTAGGAATCCATGTGGATTCCATGTCATCGATACATATTGGGCATGCTTTCTTCCCTTTGTTCTTATACCCCGATAAGTTGCCATATGCCGGAATATCATTAACGGTGCATAAAAGCATTGCACGCAAGGTGAACTCCTCATTAGCATATGCATCAAACACTAAAACGCCTTCATCCCACATCTTTCTCAAATCCTCAATGAGAGGTGCAAGATACACATCTATCTCATTGCCAGGTTGTTTATGACCCGAGATAAGAAGTGAAAGCATTATGTACTTACGCTTCATACACAACCAAGGTGGCAAATTATAGATCACTAAAAGTACCGGCCAATACTATGTTGAGAACTAAGATTGCCGAATGGGTTCATTCCATCCGTACAAAGTCCGAGCCTTAAATTACGAACCTCATCCCCAAAAGTCTTATGCAACCTATCAATACTCTTCCACTTCGGAGAATCAGATGAATGTGTGAGCAAGTGACCTTTCTTCACCCTATCTGCATGCTACCTCAAATTTAACGCATCTTTCTTTATAGAAAATAATCGCTTGAATATAGGTATTATTGGAAGATACCACAATACCTTAGCTGGAGGCCCTTTAGCATCCCGAGCCCCTTTACGCTTGTAGCGCGATAACCCACACCTAGGACACTCTTCTAAGTTCTCGTTTTCATTCTGATACAACACAGAATCATTCGGACACGCATGAATCTTCTGGTACTCTAAGCCGAAAGGACACATGAGCTTTTTGGCATAATATGTCGACTTTGGAAGTTCATTTCCCTCAAGAAGCATCTCACCTAAGGCTTCTAATAAAATATTGAAACTAGCGTCACTCCAATTGAACTTTGACTTAATGTTGAAAATTGTCAACATTGTTGTTAGTTTGGTGAACTTTGTACATCCAGGGTACAAAGGCTTTTGAGAAGCCTTTGTCAACAAGTCAAAAACACGAGGACGTTTTCCTAACTCATCCTCGACTCCCTCCATCATCTCATCAACACGATCCACATCCTCATCGACATTCTCTTCTTCTGTCTCACACCCATCAACATGATCTACTATATCCTCATTGACATCGGCCACATAATTGACGTCCTCAACAACACTTTTCTCTTTGTAAACTCCCTCCTCACCATGCCAAACCCAAACATGATATTGAGGCCTAAACCCACGTCGAAGTATGTGCTCCCTAAGGATATCAACACTATCTACCTTTGATACATTGCCACAACTGACACATGGGCAATAAAAACCAACTCCCCCTGTCCTAACTTGATGTTCAACCGCAATACTACAAAATTCTAATACGCCATCAATAAATTCCGACGATTTAATGCTTCCATACATCCAAGAATGATCTTTTGTCATCCTAATTAGTGTGATTAATTCATTCAAAACAAAATTAATACACAACTTTTATACATATATAATTATTTCTAACAAACATAACCGCAGTAATTTATCTTGCAACTGCTTATCTGCTGCGGTTAGGTACTAATAATGCAAATGATGATACTCACAAGTATGGCTTTGCCATTGTTAAACGTTAATTATTTCCTGTTTTATCCTATCTTAGCATGCACTTCTAAGTTCTAAACCTGTATTATTTACTAATCTAATTCATAGCATCATTTCAGAAAATTTCGTTCGTTTCAGTCGCAAATTATATAACAATATGGTTTTCCAATTGTAAATAATTGATTCATCAGTTCTGATATCCACAACCATGCTTCCAAGGACAAGAGCAAAAGCATTTTTCTTGACTCATAATCACTGATCTCTGAAATTCTTTTCAAAACAAAATCTTATATAATAGTTTAAATCGTTGCACAAATCATGTTGTTAAACAAACAATTAGAGATAAATTATTAGAAGGCATTAATACTATGAAAGCATATAAATCTAGAGGAATACATAAATTAAGCAATCAACTTTTAAATCAAAGCTTTTCCCAGACAATGTGATACAATTACCACAAGCAAATTGCACTGAAATTTGATCCCATTAGAGGGAGATATCAAAGCACACAGAATTTCCAATTTCCATTATTATGTTTCTTCAGTTTCCTTTTAAAACATTACTCAACATAAAATAGGTCGCACAAAAAAGATATCCCAGCTAGTCTCACTTAGAAGTCTCTTAGAATGAAAATGAGGAAACATATTCATTGAAAGGTATGACACCAGAAGCTTTTTCATGAATATCTTGCAAAACTTAAATGCTTAACAAATTAAAAAGAGAAAAAAACCTAAATGTCGTGGGTTTTGAAGATGAACAAGACCTAAGTTTGCAGATGAAGATGAAGAACGACTTTGAAGAAACGAACTGCTGTACGTTACTTTTGTGAAGCGTTTTTTCAATGGAGAAGATGATGAAGTTTGATGAAGAGCAGATGATGAAGTTTTATGATGAACTAACAAGAACAGTAGAAGTTTGAAGTTTGAGTATGGAGAAGATAAACTGTTGTGTTCATCGTGCGTGTGTTTGTTTGTGGTAATGAAACATAAGCTTAAGGGTTTTATGAAAATATAAACGTTAAAGCTGGGCGCCATTTTAATATAAGCTATTTGCTGCGGTCAAAGGGATAAACCGCAGCAATTGAGTGGGTTATTTGCTGCGGTCACAAGCATAACCGCAGTAATTAAGCTTGCAACTGATTATTTGTTGCGGTTAGGTCCTAAAACCGCAGCAATTGTTTAGTTTTTTTTTTCTAATTCTTTTTCCTATTTATTGCTGCGTATATACAATAACCGCAGCAAATAATAAGCAGCAAATACGTTTTTTCCACTAGTGATTTTATATTTATTTTTATCCCTATAAGTGGCTTGTTTAGTGTGAGGAAACTACATGTTATCGCATTGGTTTATTGGATTTTACGCTTGTTTTGTTGTTTTGGTATTTTATTTCATTTCAGGATCTAATCATCAACACCGAGCATAAACTAGCCCATTTGGTTGCATACATTGCTCACCTAAACACCGAGGGCTCAAAGAAGTGAAACATCAAGAGCCAAGCCACAAAAATAAGCCAAAATAGATCCACTCAACAAGAATAGACTCGAGCCAGAAGCTGAGTATTACATATCTGAAGCTTCCTCGACTGGTCGAGCAAAGTTGGCTCGGGTCGAGTGAAGTGCATTCAAACTTCCAGAGCTTCTGACCATTAGCAAGATTCAATCTAGGTGTACAGTACATTTGCTCGACTGGTTTTTGAAGTTTCTAATGTTGGACCTGATGGTGGCTCGACTGGTCTAGCGGGATTCGCTCGAGTCAAGCGAAATAGGTGGCAGAAGCATGTGCGATCTTTTTAAAGCATCATTCGAGGTCCAATTACATTTTTTGCTACTAATTGCTACTACCAAGACTGCCAGCCACCCTACACTATCCACTAGGGGTGGCACCCCTTTTCCTACAACCCCCACTTTTTTTGAAGCCTAAAAATAGAGACGAGGAAGAGGAAGCTATCATCTCAGTTTTCACCTTTCACTTTGAGTAATTTTTATGTATTCTTCATAGCTTTGCTTTCATTTCAATTAAGAATTAGTGTTAGCATAATTTCCCTTTCAATTCAATTAAGTATTTTCACTTTCCAAATACAATCTTAACTTTATCCTTTATTGTAATATTTTGCAACTTAGAATTGTTCAACTATTGATGTATTACTATTGAAGCTTTTGGGAGGTATTACTTTAAATCACCAATTCATCTTGTTCATCTTTAGATTGAGCTTAAAAGAGAAACTTAGATCCTTACTTATGTTGTTTTCAATTCATGTCACTTAGTTATCTTTGATTATTTGCCTTTAGTTTCATATATTCATGCTTGTAATTCTTCAACTTATCTTGCACTCATCTCTTTAGGATACTCTAGCTTAATTTATTCATCTATGATTCTTGGCTTGTTTGCAATCTACACTTTCAATATGAGTATGAGTGAGTAGTTTGTTTTGGCTTAGGCTAGGCATCATCACCATGTATGTAGTTTGAATTGCTTGCTTTACCTTTAGCTTGGTTGTGTTGTTTATGGTTTAAGATGGATTTTGCTAACATGTTTTAGTGTCGTTGAATTGAGGGCAAGAGTCAATTTTTAACGATAATCTATGCTTAAAAGTTAAGACATCTCCATGAGAATAGGTAGATGCTTTGATTGGAAATGTTAAATGTGTGCTTCATGTCTTAGCTCCATGAGAATAGGTAGTTGAGTATGTTTAGGAAGCTTTTGTTGCTCGAGAGAGAACATTAGTACTTATGATGCGTTCTTCCCTATAACAAAATATCCATGACCTTAGGTTGATGTTTAGTAAACACTACTTTGGTGAGAAAGCCTAACCTATGCCTCTTAGTTTATTGATCATTTTATCCTTGCTTTTAGTTCATTGTATCCTTATTTACTTTAATGATTTATTTTCAATAAGTACTTTTAATTGCTTGTTTTAATTATTTCTATCCCTAAACATCATATTATACATTTTCAAACACACTAATCGATCGAGAAACTATTAACTTAAGCCCCACTCCTTGTGGATTCGACCTGTACTTGCCGACGCACTACGCTTAGCCGTGCACTTGCAGTATTACCTATTGAAGGACGTAAAGTACCGATCAGTGATGATGAATTGGATGCCAATGATCTTAATCAAGATAAAAAGAAAAACATGCAAGATCCTATACATAGTCTTGATGAGGTTGAAGGCTAACAGGTTGAGCACATTGAAGACTCACAGCCTGATCTTGAAAGCAATCTCGAGACTTGGAAATAGCTCCTGAACGTATTGATTTAGATACTCCAATTAGAGATTCCTCAATGGAGGTAGGACCAAGTTCCTTGAATGATTACACACCATCCATACTACGAAGAAGGTTTAGATTGTCATCTCAACATCCTTCGGAAAACATCATAAGTGATCCAAACAAAGGTACTCGAACTTGATCATCTCTTAAAAATTTAT
>NC_080055.1:18928588-18936088 GCF_026212465.1 Amaranthus tricolor
TGTGTGTATATATATATATACATATATATACATGTACATATATATATATATATATATATATATATATATATATATATATATATATATATATATATATATATATATATATATATATATATATATATATATATATATATATATGTAATGACCCGTCTTAATATAGGGTGTATTGGCGGAAACAATACACTAAGTTGGGTCACTAAAATTTTCAAAATAAATTTATAACTTCGAATAAAGTAAATCAAAAAGTCATTACATAATAATCCAGGGAGTAAAACACTCCCATAAACAAAAATAAATAAAACATCTAAACTTCAACTTAATGTTCTAGGTAACCCTACATCTCTCAGTCTTATTCCCCAGTCGCTCCGAGTGAATTCAATCATCACCTGCAACAACTAAACCGCAAATTACCACTTAGTGGCCAGTAACTAGACTGTCCTTAACACAAAGGTTCAAATTTAAACAAAGAACTAATGCGAGACTTAATTAAAATTCAAACCAATTAACAACGATCCAACCATACAAGCCAAACCAATAGAGTCAAATAATGTTGATCAATTCAATTAATACCAAAGTAGGGTAACCAAATCAATTAAAACCAAGGATAACTTTTCCAAAACAATTTAACAAAAATCAAGTTAACAATATTTTCAAGTCGTACTTGGAACAGACGCAATGAACAAATTCGCGGCCCACTAAGCCTAGATAAAGTCAGGGCGAACCTCGGGTCAACCACAATGATATAACCCTGTCTAAGAATGGCCAATCTCTCTCGTTTTCCGAAGATCCAGCATAACGAGAACGACAACTAAATCTAAAACCAATCTACTATAGATGTGCTGTCCAATCGAAGGAACCACTATGGACTTACCCAACGATTTCCAAATAACAACAAAACCAATGTTCATAAGGAACCACTATGGATTTACCCTTAAGAACCAAAAGTCAAATTCCAAAACCAAATCAAATGTTCATAAGGAACCACTATGGATTTACCCTTAAGAACCAAAAGTCAAATTCCAAAACCAAATCAAATGTTCATAAGGAACCACTATGGATTTACCCTTATGAACCAAAAGGCCACAATGACCATTTCCAAAATACCAAAACTCCTATGGAGTAGTTCAAAACCAATTATGATCAAAATCATACAGTTAAGTTGTAATGTCTGAGTTTGGAATAAGGATAATTCGAACTTAATCAAGAATACACCTTACTACAACTCTTGGCAAGAATATACTACAGACAATGCTATTTTATTCTTAAGTATAAGCTTGTCGACAAGCAACAAAACAGTTTTATAAACCATCAAAATAAAATCACATAGCCATTATAATAGTCAACAAAAGTCAATGGTCAAGGTCGAAGTCAATGCCAAAGTCAAGTTCTCTATTTACATGACTTCTACAACAAATGGTCATAAACTATCTAATTAAAATAAATAAGTAGTACATGAAATTAACACATAACCAAGCAATTAGGTACATGACCAAAAATACTAAATTAATAAATTAAATCAGATTTTAATTCCTCTTAACCTTAATTAATTCACAAAATTCAAATTAACTAGTTTAAGCCATTATTAAATAATAATTTTGTAAAATTAAACCCAAATTCATCAAAATCAATTTACACTATTACCTACTGATTGTAACATATTTTAGTGTTAAAATAATGTGAAAATAAATTAAAATCAATAAATTACAGCCAAATTACTATTAATAAAAAGTGTAGATTTTCCAGATTTTCATAATAATTTAAAATAAAATTATTCAAATCACGAAAATAAATTTTAACCAATCCTAATTTAATCTATGTTATAACACATCATAGAAGATTAAAATAACAATAATATATGCACGAAAATAATTAAAGCAAAATTTACTATATAAAACCGAATTAATCAATTTAAATTTTAATTAATTCTAAACAAGACTTCTATGTTTAATTAAGAAACTAAGTGAAGAAAAATCTAGTTACCTGGATAATGGAGGAAAGTAATAATCTTTAGAAGATTAAAGAAAACTCCAAGAAAATCTCCCAAATAATTTGCAAAATAAATTCCTTGAAGTAAGCTTGAATAATTCAAAATAAGTCTTCAAAAGTTACCCAAAAATATGATAATATTTTGACACTTGAAGAAAAATAAAGCAAGTATTCTTTTTTTTTTTATTTTGAGAGAAAAGAATGAGAGAAAGAAAGTTTATGAGCTAGTTTATGAATGAATGAAAATTTCCATAACAATAGGCTAGTATTTATAGGAGGGGAAAAACCATCCCAAAAGACTCTTCATAATGGTTGAGAATTTATGAGCATTAGGAAGTTCAATCAACTTGAAGAAAAGAAAATGAAAAGATTTGAAGGATGTTCATGCATTCATTCCATTCTAGAATGTACCAATTAATTAAGCATAAATTAGAATCAATTAACCTAATTAAACACTAATTTTAAAAGCTTATCATGATAATAGTGTACTAAAAAAAAAAAATATATTTAGTCATCCTAATTTAAAACTTGTTACCACAAGTTGGTCCAAAATAAATAACCTAGGACATATAATAGTAGTACATAAATTTAATGAAAATAATATATTAACACGACGACAACAACAACAACAACAACAATAATAATAATAATAATAATAATAATAATAATAATAATAATAATAATAATAATAATAATAATAATAATAATAACTTACGCTCCTTTTAAATCACATTATAAAGCATAAAAGAGATAGTTATAATAATCCACAAATAATATCATAATAAATTATTTTAAATTAAAAACTAGACTTAAAGAAAAGTAACTAGAAAGATGAATAAAATGGAAATTATGCCACAGAGAAAAATTCGGGGCATTACAATCCTACCCACTTATAAAAAGTTTCGTCCTCGAAACTTACAAAAAGAAAGATAACGAAACAAGGACGAAATAATTACCTTTGTTCGGCTACAAACAACTCGGGATACTTAAGTCGCATTGACTCCTTAGTTTCCCAGGTGGCTTGTTCATACTTTTGACTACGCCACAAAACTTTCACTAATGGCACTTCCTTTCTCCTCAGAGAACGTACCTGACGATCAAGGATTTTGACTGGCTTCTCCTCAAAAGTCAAATTAGGGTTGACCTCTACCGACTCTACGACTATAACATGCGAAGGGTCACTTCGATAACGCCGTAACTGAGAGACATGGAACACATTGTGAACCTTAGATAGCTCGACTGGCAAAGCCAACTTATAAGCCACTTCACCAATCCTCTCAAGTACCTCATAAGGACCCACATACTTAGGGCTGAGCTTGCCCTTCACACCAAATCTCATTACTCCCTTCATTGGGGACACCTTCAAAAGCACCTTATCCCCAACATCATAAGTAATAGGTCTCCTACTCAAATCGGCATAAGACTTTTGTCGATCTTGGGTAGCCTTCATCTTTGCATGAATAAATTTGACCTTTTCTACAGTAGATTGGATAAGATCGGGTCCCAACACCAACGAATCACTTATGTCGCTCCAGAAAGTAGGATTACGACATTTCCTGCCATAAAGAGCCTTGTAGGGAGCCATTTGGATGCTCGCATGATAGCTGTTGTTGTAAGAGAACTCTACCAAGCTTAAAGACTTCACCCACGAGCCTTGGAATTCCAGGGCACAAGCACGGAGCATGTCTTCCAAAGTCTGGATTGTTCTCTCCGTTTGCCCATCAGTTGCAGCATGGAAAGCGGTACTCAACTTCAACTTAGTACCAAAAGCCTTTTGTAACGAGGACCAGAAATGAGATAAGAACCTGGGATCACGATCGGACACAATTTCCCTAGGTACACCATGCAACCTTATGATTTCATTTGAATAAGCCTCCGCCATTTGTTCCATCGACCAAGTCTTCTTCATAGGAATAAATCTGGCAACCTTGGTCAAGCGATCAACTATTACCCACACTGCATTCAAGCCACCAGCGGCATTAGGAAGCCCCATCACAAAATCCATGGAAACGGAGTCAAACTTCCATGCTGGAATAGGAAGGGGTTGTAACAAACCACCTGGCCTTTGATGCTCAATCTTCACCTTCTGACACACCAAACACTTGGCAACAAATTCAGCAACCTCTTTTTTCATACAAGGCCACCAAAAGCTTAGCTTGAGGTCCTTATACATCTTCGAACCTCCAGGATGTACTGAATAAGGAGTGTTATGAGCTTCACTCATGATTTCGTTCTTCAAAATCGGATCATTAGGCACACACCATCGCCCTTTGAACTTCATACTCCCATCCTCTGCAATATCAAAACTCCCAGCTCGTCCTTGAGCCTTTGCAGCCCGAATCTTCCGAAGCTTAGGATCATTCTGTTGCTTCTCTCTTAACTCAGCATAAAGAGCAGGCTCAGAACTCATAGCGCTTAAGCGAGCTTTAACCCCACCCAATGATACCACTTCAATTTCCATCTTGCGGAATTCCTCACATAAGTCCTTAGAGAGAACCTTCATAAAATTCAGCAAGGGTCCAGGCTTTCGACTCAGGGCATCAGCAACCCTATTAGCCTTTCCTTCCTTATACTCCAAGGTCAATTCATAATCCTTGACAAGCTCGAGCCAGCGCCTCTGACGCATATTCAATTCTTTCTGAGTGAAAATATACTTGAGGCTTTTATGATCAGTGTAAATCTTGCACGAAACACCATATAAATAGTGTCGCCAAATCTTTAATGCAAACACCACTGCAGCCAATTCAAGATCATGCGTAGGGTAATTCTTCTCATGAACTTTTAATTGCCTTGAAGCATAGGCAATAACCTTACCCCGTTGCATCAACACACACCCTAGTCCACTCTTCGAGGCATCACTGAACACCTCATACTCCTCTCCTTCTATCGGCAAGACTAAGACAGGAGCAGATGTGAGCTTTTCTTTCAATAACTGAAAAGCCTTTTCGCACTCTTCGGACCATCTAAACTTGCAGTCTTTCTTCATCAATTTTGTCAAAGGTTGAGCAATAATAGAGAAGTTATGCACAAACCTTCGATAATAGCCTGCAAGTCCTAGAAAACTCCGAACTTCAGTTACACTAGAGGGACTTGCCCATTCTATAATAGCTTTAATCTTCGTTGGATCAACCTTCACACCTTCCTTGCTAATAACATGGCCTAGAAATGCCACTTTCTTAAGCCAGAATTCACATTTTGAGAACTTGGCAAACCATTTCTGCTTCCTGAGAATGTTTAACACCATTTCTAGATGTTTAACATGCTCTTCTTCATCCTTCGAGAATACCAAGATATCGTCAATGAAGACAACTACACATTCATCCAACAAATCGTGAAAGGACCTATTCATCTGGTCCATAAACACAGCAGGGGCATTCGTAAGACCGAAGGGCATGACGACAAATTCATAATGCCCATATCTAGTCCGGAAAGCCGTCTTTTGAATATCATCTTCCCTCACAGGGATCTGATGGTAACCAGACCTAAGGTCAATCTTAAAAAAGACACTCGCGCCCTTTAATTGATTAAAAAGATCGTCAATTCTTGGCAAGGGATATCTATTTTTGATAGTTACCTTGTTCAGTTCACGGTAGTCAACACACAGCCGCATACTACCATCTTTCTTCTTCAGAAATAGAACTGGAGCACCCCAAGGAGAAGCACTGGGCCTTATAAAACCCTTATCGATAAGCTCTTGCAACTGAGTCTTTAACTCTTGCATTTCTGAGGGTGCCATTCTATAGGGGGGTTTAGAAATAGGAGCGGTACCTGGAATCAAATCAATCCCAAATTCTACATCTCTTTCGGGAGGGATTCCAGGTAATTCTTCGGGAAATACATCTGGATAGTTTCTGACAATGGGAATGTCTTCAAGCTTAACGCCTTCGGAGACTTCAGTCACTTTGCACAAGAAAACTTCATTCCCTTTCCTTTGTATTTTCATCATCTTTATAGCAGAGATGATCTTCACACCAGGCTTTGCTTTGGTGTTAGAATAAGAAACTCTCTCCCCTTTATGGTTTCTCAATACCACCTTCTCATCCCTACAATGGAATACAGCTCGGTATTCCTTCAACCAATCCATGCCGAATATCACATCGAATTCGTCCATGGGGAACTCTTTAAGATTTGCAGTCAATTCTACCTCGTTAATGATAACAGGAACGCTTCGAAAAGCGCGATGACAAGAAATTTTCTCCCCATTAGGAAGGGAGATCACAGATTTAACAGACATAGAAGAGTTCAACTTGGCTTTTTCAATAAAGGAAGAAGAGATGAAAGAAGCAGTAGCACCAGTATCAAATAAAACATAAGCAGGAATAGAGTTTACGAGAATAGTATCGGCAATGACATCAACATCCGATTCTTCCCCGGTTTCGGTCATATAATAAACCCTGTTGCGGAGAGGGGCATTACCACCAGTAATTGTCTTGCCTGCATCAGAATTCTTAGGGCAAGAGTACGAACGGTGACCCTCACCATTGCAATAGAAACACTTGACAGCAGAACCATCACAATTTTTGCCAGGGTGCCAATCTTTCTGGCACTTGAAACACTTCTTTGGTCTAGAATCAGAAGTACTCCCCTTGTTCGCAGGAATAAGCTTAGACTTCTTGGAGGGGTTTGCAGTATGAAATGAGGGAGGGGGCCTCTTGGCTGTGAGAGCACGCCTAGCAGCTTCTTCTTCCTGAACTGCAGCATAAGCACTAAGGGCAACTTCATAAGCCTTCTGGAAAGTAGCAGGACCTGAACACATCACTGGTACCCTAATCCGGGCGTCTAACCTCCTCACATACAACCTCACTTTCTCAGCTTCAGAAGGGATCAAAACAGCAGCAAAACGAGACAACTCTGTGAACTTGTCAGTATATGCTTGCACCGACATAGAACCTTGTTCCAGAGAGAGAAACTCTTCTCTTTTCAGCCACCTCAACTCGTCTGGATAGAATCTCTCCTTCAACTTCGTGGAGAACTGTTCCCACCCAAAGCCAGTGGTAGCAAGACATTCAGCTTTGACCATACCCCACCAGTTGTCAGCCTCTTTCTTCAGGTAATACGAGCCAATAGCTACCTTTTCAGCATCTGGGCAGCCGGTCGCGTCAAAGAGTTTTTCTATCTCACGCAACCAACCTTCGAGAACTACAGGATCGGCAGTACCCTCATAGGTTGGGGGACGGTGACGATCAAACCGATCAAAGACAGACTGGTTGTTAGCCGGACCAGTGGATCGATTTGCGAGGGCAATAATAGCATTCTCTAGAGCTCTCAGACGTTGGCGAGAAGACTCCTTCTCAGCAGAGGTTCTTCTTCTAGGAGGCATCCTACAAAAACAGAAATTTATATGTAGTCTTACATACTTCCTTGCTTTTCTAAAAGCAATTCCCATTTCTTACTACCCAAGTAATCCTCACTCTATGGTCAAGTCAATTGCTTAGATTCCAAGTAACTTACTCAAGCAAGCCTCGGAACCGTTCAGCTCTGATACCAACTGTAATGACCCGTCTTAATATA